>NC_061065.1:5070196-5326421 GCF_021917145.1 Hypomesus transpacificus | reverse complement strand
TATTAACGTTATACTCTGTCATAGCAAACCATAGAACATTTATTTTCAAGAAAGTACAACTTCATGTTCAACTTTTTCACTGGTGAAGGGTGCTCCAGTTTACAAATCTGTCACCAAGTACATCACAGGAGTTAAGGTAAGTTATTCCTTCATTTATTATATTTTTTTCATGTACGAATACTATAAATAAATTGTATTGTATAATTATGACAACATAATCATTATTAAAGTGTTATTTTCTTCTTGACTCTAGCTGGTGGGAGCTGCTGTAGAGAAATACATGTCTTCCAGCAGCAAGCAGAACACCCACTTCACCCAGTTTGATGGCTTTCTGGTGAGTTGCTGTTAAACTTTAACAACACTTTCTGTTAGATCGCTGAGCAAGTGTGTTTTTAAATGAGTGTTCTTGTATTCAAAACAGGAGCAGAGAGTGACATGGGAACATTCAGGGGTTTATGTGGATCCCTGGGGCCAAGTGTTTCCTATCAGCCGGACCAACACTCAGAGCTTCTACTCCCATCTTCCCGGACACACCCACGGCCCTGGTAACAGCCACGACTCCCAGCATGCCTCTGGACCAGGCCATGCCAGCGGCTCTGGACACAGACACAACCATGCCCACGGCCACCAGTACCCCCAGGGAGCCAACAGTGGCCCCAGGAACACCTCCAGACCAGGCCATGCCCCCGGCCCCAAACATCACCACAGCCACAGTCATGCTGGGCGTGCCAACAGCCACACCCACGGCCCTCCTTCCCCCCCAGAGCATTCCTTCCAGCCCCAGGTACAATAAGCTTCTTCCCCATCTGACTGTAGAATCCTAAGTCCTTTATCTTGATAACGTTTTGAGACATCCTACTGTATGTTGATATGGTTGAGGGGATTTGACCTTCTGGAAGTTTGAAGATGGGAGAGGAGTATTTATCTTGTCCACGATTGTGCAGCAGGAGCCTGAGGAGGAGGAGAGGGTTCCGAAGGAAGACTCTGGATATGAACACGCTGAGGGGGAGGAGTCACATCAGGCTCCGCCCCCTGGGAACAGAGAAGTTTCCCGCCTCATGTTAGTCCAAATACACTCACACTTTATTGCACAATATGTTCATAACAGATTCAAGCCATTTTGAAAGCACAACATGAACTGAGATGTTTGTTGTGGTGGTTACAGGACCTATCTTCAGGAGAAACAGGTCCAAGACTTGAGCAATAAAATTGTGGCCCTTCGTGAGGCATTTCATGTGAGTTTATCGATCTCAAGTATATCAGAATGCAGGAACATGTCAATATCCAGAAATCTAGATTTTCAACTTGAGATGACCTTGTGTTACAGTCACTCCTGACCCAGGACAGCACAAAAAACTTCCTGCTAGTTGCAGGAAAGATGATTCTTTCAGGGCTGGTCCAGCTCAACCAGGCGGTAAGGACCAGGCATCTTAGAACAACAGAGACTTTGATGGTCCATTGATGAACGTAATGATTATATTCTTCTCTCTGATCTAGGATATTAGTTCCCTCTGCACATCGTTCAACCGCCTGGTGAGCTACATTGAAGATCCCGCCCACAGGGCTGGGATAGAGAGGGAGCTGGCCTCTGTCAACGTGAGTAATGATAACAAATTGAAATAATTGTGCATTTTACATATTGATTTATCATGTTCAAGTAAATGTCAAGGTACATTCTGCTCAGATATTGTTGGGCATTGCTTTGAGCAGCCCATGTCAGTTTTGCCTGTGTTTGGTTTCTGCAGATCCATCACACCAACTTCCTGGATATTGTGTATGATTTCATCATTCTGGAAGTGATAAAAAACAATGCTGCCTTGCCTCCACAAAACGTAAGTTGTACTGAGAAAAGAGAAAAGCTTTGAAGACTTTGGAGTTTTAAGATATCGAATAATTCATTGTAACTTTGTTAATGACAAACTTCTGACCCCAAGAAGCAGGAACTTCCTTGATCACCTTCCTTGAGGAAATTCCTTGATCACCTTTTCCAGGTGCTGGAGCCAATTGTAACCCCTCCAACTGGATGGCAGCCATGTGCCAAAATGTTCCAGGAAGTCCTTCAGGTACACAAATGTATTTCCTGTTTCATGGTCAAGCTGGTTTTGCTTACTTTTATGTTCTGGATCTATGTGTGGAATAACGTTGTGTTGTGTCTCACTGATCTCAGGTCCAGCTAATGAAGTTGCTAGACAGCATCCTGGATCTGGACGAGTCCACCTTCAGCCAAGCTGACGTCCTATCAGCTGTGCTCTTCAGCCGGCTGGAGGGAATCATCCAGGAGCTGCTGGGAGATCTAGATGGCTGCTGACTTTCACAGCCAGACCTCCCCACTTGACATTTATTCACATCTATAAAGTCTGCTTCATTTAATAAACTGCAGACCCACGTACATGTTTTGGCCATTTTGTGAAATAATTAGCATGAGGGATATGCTATGGAACATGGAGAAAGATTTTTAGAGATTTAATCAAGTCATCAAATCAAATTGAATTGGTATAGTCCTTTTTACAAGTGTTGTCACAGAGAGCTTCACATATACCCACATATCAGCACCTATAACAACCTAAACCTCAAGGAAGACAAGGAAAACCTTGGGAGGAGCATTCAGTGAGATCCCCTCCTCCAGAGACAAATCAAATTCTGTTTTAATGTCAGTAGATTTAATATGGTGTTTGGGAACCGTTCAACTTTCACTGTCAGAGCAGCACAGTTTCACACAGAGAGCACCACTATTTTGGTAAGACTTGTCCATCTCCTTCTCCGTCCGTCCTTCCATCTAACTGGGCCTGACAGACCGGCAAACCCAGACAAATGTAACACTAGCTTGTTTGCATCGTAGAAAACAGATTGTCATACAATTGTCATTGTAACATAACAACAATGTAATTTCATCTCTGTTCAGAACTGCACATTAGAAAACAATGATCAATTTGTCTGAGGCATATGTGTATATGCGTCCCCCGCCAGCGCTCCCTGCGTTTCTTCATGATGACCAGAAAGACTCAGCGTTCGCCAGCCCGTAGCGGGCCTTGGTTGTACCCCTGCTGCGTTTATCTTTTAGTTGCCTGCCTGCTTTTAGTAGTTCTGCTGAGTGTTTTCAGATTAACAGTGAAGTTCACATTGATCACAACCTAATGTTAGGTGTCAACAAGAAGATTAAAATGTTGAGTTGTAAAAAGATCATCCAAAATGGTTGGGATAGGCCGACATAACATTTTTTTAAAGCCTGCGACCTGTGGTATGGTTTGTACAGCACAATATTTTGTCCAAACACCAGCAATATGTTGCCTAGATATTAATATAATAGCGGTACAATATTTACAAGACCAAGTGTAATATAACAAAAGCTGAACTTACTTCGATGATACAAAATTGCACAAACGACGCATCAATATTCCATCAAAGTATAGTTTCGCACGTAGTAGATCTCTGAATTATCAGTGGTGCGCAGTGGGTCTCCATAGCTACGCAGAGAACGGGAAAGATTCCGGTGTCTGTCGGAGAGAAGATTTGAACTCCTCACAGTAGGTGGCAGGTGGGCAATGCTAATCTTGTGTGAAATGTTTCCCTAACAAACACATCCACATATTGTCAATCAGTTGATGACACATGCGCAGCCGTACTTAACACAGGGTACCAGAAAAGTGTTCTCTGAGGCATGAAGGTAGTTTTTAGACAATTTTGTATATTTTTATACAAGTTTTAATTGTATTCATCTTGAGGGTTAAGGGTCGCTGTTAGACGTACGGCATATGAGTAACCGCAGACCTCACTGAACTACTGCTCCAAAGGTTTCTTTTATTTTTTCTGGGGGTTTTTTTCCTTGAGGGTTAGATTGGTTTGATCAGAATCAGAATCAGAATCAGAATGGGATTTATTCGCCATGAAAGTTTGCACAGACAAGGAATTTGCTTTGGCAGAAAGGTGCATACATTAAACATTTAGGAATCTTACATTTAAATATGTGGTCTAACTATACTAAGGGTACACAAACTAGCAATACTAAGTGGAATTAGAATTAAAATAAAACATACATAAAAAATAAAATATAAGTTGCGGAATTTACAATATACAAATACAAAAAATACAAACATAACAAAAAATACAAACATATAGGATACAATTTTGTAATGCAGTGCAAAATGCAATGTGTTTTAACACATGAAGTCATTAAACCCATTAAAGTCAGGGTGAACCCTTGGGCTTGTTGAAGAAGCCAACAGCGGAAGGAAAGAAACTGTTTTTGAGGTGTGTGGTTTTGCTCCTGATGGACCGCAGCCTTCTGCTGGAGGGGAGTGACAAAAACAGCCAGTGTCCAGGGTGGGAGGAGTCGACCACAATCTTCCTCGCTCGCCTCAGGGTCCTCGAGGTGTGCAGGTCCTCGAGGGTAGGCAAATTGCAGCCAATCACCATCTCAGCAGTGCGGATGATACGCTGCAACCTGCTCTTGTCCTTGGCAGTGGCAGCAGCGTACCATATGGTGATGGAGGAGGTGAGTATGGACTCAATGATGGCTGTGTAGAAGTGCACCATCATTGTCTTTGGCAGGTTGAATCTATTCAGCTGCCGTAGGAAGTACATGCTCTGTCGTGCTTTCTTGGTGAGGGACCTGATGTTCAGTTCCCACTTGAGGTCCTGGGAGAGGATAGTGCCCAAGGAGCAGAAGGACTCCACAATGTTGACTGGGGAGTCACACAGGTTGATGGGGGTCAGTGGGGCTGTATTCTTCCTGAAGTCCAAAACCATCTCTACTGTCTTGAGAGCATTGAGCTCTAGGTTGTTCTGGCTGCACCGGGTCACCAGGTTGTCCGCTTCCCACCCATAATCAGACTCGTTTCTACCAGAGATGAGCCCAATGAGGGTGGTGCCGTCCGCAAACTTCAAGAGTTTGACGGACGGATGACTGGAGGTGCAGCTGTTGGTGTACAGGGAGAACAGCAGACGAGAAAGGAAGCAGCCCTGAAGAAATCCGGTGTTGATGGACCGGGAGTCAGAGACTTGTGTTCCCAGCTTAACGCATTGCTTCAGGAAGTCTGTGATCCACCTGCAGGTGGAATCAGACACGTTCAGCTGGGAGAGCTTGTCCTGAAGCAGGGCGGGGATGATGGTGTTGAAGTGCAGTTCTATGGGCATATGTTAAGCCCTCTGTGCTTGTAAAAAAAAAGAAGAAGCTATACAAGTACATTTGATTTCATATCCTTGGCATTGCTTGTAAAAACAAAAAAACTCAACTTAACCAGCAAACTTCAACCCAAGGCACAGGCCACATAGTCCTGGAACTAGATAGTCCTGGACTGCAGCTCATTTTTTATGGTTGAATAAATAATGTCTCTTAATTAAACACGAGTTTTACATATTTTGCATATTGTATGTGTGACGGTATGTAACGGACGTGGCCACGCTCCGTCACTCCAAGGCGTCGTTCGCCACTCGCTGGGCTCGAACGCACGACCTCTGACTTGCCAAGCGCGACCACTACCAGCTACGCCAAAGAAAAGCTAGCTATTCTTTGACACGGGTAGCCCATTACATACCTGAGGAGTGAGTTTCACAGGTTCACACCCGTTACATATGAACTGGCTCAAAGTTTCACAAGTGACCATACCTAGACAGGTAAAGCTGTTGGTAACCAAAGATAGCAAATCAGGTATGATTCAAAAAGCAACTAGCAGTCAAAACATAACTATTGTTCTACTTGGTGCGGACACAATTGACAACCAGTGGAGGACAATTCTCAGTTTATGTAGCCAAATCACATTTAATCATCCCTATTCTTGATTTGGTTGCAGTTTTATAAGAGGCCATATAATCATACATCATATATTTTATAAGGTCTAGGAATGTAGAGCTTATCTGGCAGTGATTGTACCCTGGTACCCTGTATACCATGTTGAGGTATCTACCATAACTGTAAACCAAAGTTGTAGGAAACCAGGTTCCTACAACATCCGCAGTAGCGTACAACCACACGCCACCTTGTTCAGGCTGTACTGTACTGAGACTGACTGTGCTGCTCCCAGTCTACCCTGGTTGTATGTGTTCCAGGGCATCTGTGTTTCATAACGGTGGGTCTAAACAACAACATGGACAATCTCCGTGAAAGGGGGGACTAGTATGGATAGACTGCATCTTAGTAATATTAACCCACACCAGAGTTGCTTTGATCTACTAGGCCCACTATGATGTCATAAGCGTAACCATAGAAATCGGAATGGACTGGAATGGAATTCTGACACAAGACACATACAAGTTACTAATCAGTCAGATGCGTTTGAACACTTGATGAACATGTTTTTGGAGACGGTGAATTGATCAGGACTTGAAAATGATTCTCAGCAAGATGCTACCCAAGTTTGGGTGCAACCGTATACATCCTTTAGTGTGGAGTGCCGGAGTGGCCTTAACAGCAGTTGGGGCTGTTTATATCTATCAGTGGTACTGCAGACCCACACCTGAGGAAGGTATGAACATAAATGTGTTAAAAAATAGTTTTTTATTCTAGTAAACTAATGAAATACAGCTCATGTGACTTGGGAAACATTCAATTTATAACCCTAACAAATCCACAACAGGAACGTATTTATTTTCTTGAAGGTATAGGTTATTAGACAGTATATGTCTGTGTCAATTGTACACCTAAAGTGTTCAAGTGACTTTCCAAGATGTTTATATAGTCTCAATTAAAACTACAATTCAACTATGACTTTGAGCCTATATATTGGTTTACTTCATTACTAACACTGTGTTTGTTCTTTAATTCCCCTCAAGATGAACTTCCCATTACTTCTGATTATCAGGACGTCTCAACAGCTGAAACCCCTCAAGTAACGTGACATTTTTGCTTTCATACAATTCCCTACTTTGAAAAATTAATTTAGAAACTTGAATGGCAGATCATAACTTTCCATGTTCTATGTGTCCTGGCAGGCTATTAACGAGGAGAATGGCAAACTCATGCTTTTTATGTACAGCCCACTGTACTGTGGCCCTGTCACCATCTACAGGGTGAGAATCCAGTCCCTTCATCAAATCATCTGATAATAGATGAAGATTTTTCTCTGAAGGCTTGACTTGAACATAATCTGTGTTTTCTGTGTTATAGAGGGTCAGTGAGACAAGCGGACAGCTGCTCCCATGGAGATACAGTCCTTTACACTGTGGACCAGTGGTTCTGTTCTCTGTAAGCAACACTATTTATATGTTTCAGTTCAATTAACACATTTATAGAAATCAAGGATCGAACTCGCAGCATTTGGCCTTTTCTGAATGAAATGTTGTATCCATTTCCTTTTTGTTTACTAATATAGGGGGTCAGTGAGACAAGCGGACAGCTGCTTCCATGGAGATACAGTCCTTTATACTGTGGACCAGTGGTTCTGTTCTCCGTAAGCAACTTTATGCATGTTTCAATACAATTAACACATTTACAGAAGCAGAGGATTGCACTTTTAACTCTCAGCAAGTGGCTTTTCTGAATGATGTATCCATTTCCTCCCAATCCCTGATCTTTTTGTGTATCCAGGAAGCCAGTGAGGATGAGCAGCGGCTGTTGCCATGGAGCCCCTTGTACTGTGGGCCTGTGGTCCTGTTCCAGGTCACTATTATCTTTTCTATATCTCAATACAACCACTCAAAAGCTGTCTGATGGAGAATAGAGTACAGAAAGTAGATTTTGAGACTACACTCATCTGATCATAGCCTTTTCAGCTAAATCATGTCTGATAATGATTATAAAAGAGTGACTTGTTAACTTGAGTGATCAATGTCTGCAGGGCCTTCCAGAGTCTGGTCCACTGGTGCTGGGAGACGACTGTAACCAGTTTACATTTCAGTTCTCTTTCAGGACCCACTTTGAGGTCAGTGTGAATGGGATCTCATCACTATGGCTACTAAAATGACAGTATAATAGGGATGAATGTTGTCAACAGTTTATTAAGAAGGAGAGGTTGATAGACTCATTAAAGAACATCCTTAAAGTAAATGCATGCAGACATGTGACCTGACTCAGCTGTGTTTGGACTGTGTAGCAATTCTTGGTGAAGACTCATCATATATGGATGACCCGAGGCCCAACCACTCAACTGTGGTGGAGTGATCTGGTTGAGAGGACCAGAGTGGATCACCAGGTAATGTGTTTGCTTGCTATTAACGTTATACTCTGTCATAGCAAACCATAGAACATTTATTTTCAAGAAAGTACAACTTCATGTTCAACTTTTTCACTGGTGAAGGGTGCTCCAGTTTACAAATCTGTCACCAAGTACATCACAGGAGTTAAGGTAAGTTATTCCTTCATTTATTATATTTTTTTCATGTACGAATACTATAAATAAATTGTATTGTATAATTATGACAACATAATCATTATTAAAGTGTTATTTTCTTCTTGACTCTAGCTGGTGGGAGCTGCTGTAGAGAAATACATGTCTTCCAGCAGCAAGCAGAACACCCACTTCACCCAGTTTGATGGCTTTCTGGTGAGTTGCTGTTAAACTTTAACAACACTTTCTGTTAGATCGCTGAGCAAGTGTGTTTTTAAATGAGTGTTCTTGTATTCAAAACAGGAGCAGAGAGTGACATGGGAACATTCAGGGGTTTATGTGGATCCCTGGGGCCAAGTGTTTCCTATCAGCCGGACCAACACTCAGAGCTTCTACTCCCATCTTCCCGGACACACCCACGGCCCTGGTAACAGCCACGACTCCCAGCATGCCTCTGGACCAGGCCATGCCAGCGGCTCTGGACACAGACACAACCATGCCCACGGCCACCAGTACCCCCAGGGAGCCAACAGTGGCCCCAGGAACACCTCCAGACCAGGCCATGCCCCCAGCCCCCAAACATCACCACAGCCACAGTCATGCTGGGCGTGCCAACAGCCACACCCACGGCCCTCCTTCCCCCCCAGAGCATTCCTTCCAGCCCCAGGTACAATCAGCTTCTTCCCCATCTGACTGTAGAATCCTAAGTCCTTTATCTTGATAACGTTTTGAGACATCCTACTGTATGTTGATATGGTTGAGGGGATTTGACCTTCTGGAAGTTTGAAGATGGGAGAGGAGTATTTATCTTGTCCACGATTGTGCAGCAGGAGCCTGAGGAGGAGGAGAGGGTTCCGAAGGAAGACTCTGGATATGAACACGCTGAGGGGGAGGAGTCACATCAGGCTCCGCCCCCTGGGAACAGAGAAGTTTCCCGCCTCATGTTAGTCCAAATACATTCACACTTTATTGCACAATATGTTCATAATAGATTCAAGCCATTTTGAAAGCACAACATGAACTGAGATGTTTGTTGTGGTGGTTACAGGACCTATCTTCAGGAGAAACAGGTCCAAGACTTGAGCAATAAAATTGTGGCCCTTCGTGAGGCATTTCATGTGAGTTTATCGATCTCAAGTATATCAGAATGCAGGAACATGTCAATATCCAGAAATCTAGATTTTCAACTTGAGATGACCTTGTGTTACAGTCACTCCTGACCCAGGACAGCACAAAAAACTTCCTGCTAGTTGCAGGAAAGATGATTCTTTCAGGGCTGGTCCAGCTCAACCAGGCGGTAAGGACCAGGCATCTTAGAACAACAGAGACTTTGATGGTCCATTGATGAACGTAATGATTATATTCTTCTCTCTGATATAGGATATTAGTTCCCTCTGCACATCGTTCAACCGCCTGGTGAGCTACATTGAAGATCCCGCCCACAGGGCTGGGATAGAGAGGGAGCTGGCCTCTGTCAACGTGAGTAATGATAACAAATTGAAATAATTGTGCATTTTACATATTGATTTATCATGTTCAAGTAAATGTCAAGGTACATTCTGCTCAGATATTGTTGGGCATTGCTTTGAGCAGCCCATGTCAGTTTTGCCTGTGTTTGGTTTCTGCAGATCCATCACACCAACTTCCTGGATATTGTGTATGATTTCATCATTCTGGGAGTGATAAAAAACAATGCTGCCTTGCCTCCACAAAACGTAAGTTGTACTGAGAAAAGAGAAAAGCTTTGAAGACTTTAGAGTTTTAAGATATCGAATAATTCATTGTAACTTTGTTAATGACAAACTTCTGACCCCAAGAAGCAGGAACAGGGATTCCTTGATCACCTTTTCCAGGTGCTGGAGCCAATTGTAACCCCTCCAACTGGATGGCAGCCATGTGCCAAAATGTTCCAGGAAGTCCTTCAGGTACACAAATGTATTTCCTGTTTCATGGTCAAGCTGGTTTTGCTTACTTTTATGTTCTGGATCTATGTGTGGAATAACGTTGTGTTGTGTCTCACTGATCTCAGGTCCAGCTAATGAAGTTGCTAGACAGCATCCTGGATCTGGACGAGTCCACCTTCAGCCAAGCTGACGTCCTATCAGCTGTGCTCTTCAGCCGGCTGGAGGGAATCATCCAGGAGCTGCTGGGAGATCTAGATGGCTGCTGACTTTCACAGCCAGACCTCCCCACTTGACATTTATTCACATCTATAAAGTCTGCTTCATTTAATAAACTGCAGACCCACGTACATGTTTTGGCCATTTTGTGAAATAATTAGCATGAGGGATATGCTATGGAACATGGAGAAAGACTTTTAGAGATTTAATCAAGTCATCAAATCAAATTGAATTGGTATAGTCCTTTTTACAAGTGTTGTCACAGAGAGCTTCACATATACCCACATATCAGCACCTATAACAACCTAAACCTCAAGGAAGACAAGGAAAACCTTGGGAGGAGCATTCAGTGAGATCCCCTCCTCCAGAGACAAATCAAATTCTGTTTTAATGTCAGTAGATTTAATATGGTGTTTGGGAACCGTTCAACTTTCACTGTCAGAGCAGCACAGTTTCACACAGAGAGCACCACTATTTTGGTAAGACTTGTCCATCTCCTTCTCCGTCCGTCCTTCCATCTAACTGGGCCTGACAGACCGGCAAACCCAGACAAATGTAACACTAGCTTGTTTGCATCGTAGAAAACAGATTGTCATACAATTGTCATTGTAACATAACAACAATGTAATTTCATCTCATGTGCAGTTCTCTGTTCAGAACTGCACATTAGAAAACAATGATCAATTTGTCTGAGGCATATGTGTATATGCGTCCCCCGCCAGCGCTCCCTGCGTTTCTTCATGATGACCAGAAAGAGGCAGCGTTCGCCAGCCCGTAGCGGGCCTTGGTTGTACCCCTGCTTTGCCACTGCGTTTATCTTTTAGTTGCCTGCCTGCTTTTAGTAGTTCTGCTGAGTGTTTTCAGATTAACAGTGAAGTTCACATTGATCACAACCTAATGTTAGGTGTCAACAAGAAGATTAAAATGTTGGCCATTTTGTGACATTATTTGCAATAAGCATGCAGGAGTATGTTTGGAGATTCAATACTTGAGGGGTTACTTTATATCATTCCTTTTTTATTTGGTGTTTGGAGGCCACCACGGTCCACCTTTAGCTCACGTAGCGGCTAGCTTGAGTCGGTTAAAAAACTGGCATGGCTGAGCTGACAGAGTTATGAAGAATTATCTGCAAACGCATTGTGCAATACTCATTACTGAGCAGTAGAATGTAAGTGATTTTACAGTAATAATACGCTAATACTGTAATATTATTACAGTAATATAGTAGCAAATATGTCATTGTTTCTCAATGGAGACCATGAAGCCAAATGAATTATAGTTACCAACAGGATTGTATCTTTTTATTATTATTTTTTACTACCTGTTTGAAGTCAGACAAAACACATGCACATACATAAACAACACAACGTCACTCAGTTGTCAATAGTACCAAAATCAGAAAATGTCAAAACTCCATCGACATTCCGCTGGTCATTGAGGGTCCCAGTCCTCTCTGCCTATGGACTGGGTGCAGTGTGTGTGCTGGGTGTGTGCTGTGTGTAGTGTGTGTGCTGGGTGCAGTGTGTGTGCTGGGTGCAGTGTGTGTGCAGTGTGTGTGCTGTGTGCAGTGTGTGTGCTGGGTGCAGTGTGTGTGCAGTGTGTGTGCTGTGTGTAGTGTGTGTGCTGGGTGTAGTGTGTGTAGTGTGTGTAAGTGTGAATGCAGTGTGTGTGCTGTGTGTAGTGTGTGTAGTGTGTGTAGTGTGTGTAGTGTCCTCTCTACTGGGCGTGGGGCTCCTGTACTCCCCATACTCCACAGTGAAACACAGGCTCACAGACAGCAGCAGGACTGACAGCAGGATGTACAGCTTCACGTCCACACACAGGAAGCGGCTGTACGAGAAGGCCATCACGTACCCGACTGCTTCCCAGTCGGTAGTTAGCAAATGCTGCCTCCTTGTGGCCGTAGAAGAAACCTACATAGACGACTGGAGACAGAGAGCACAGTGGTTCTATTTCGTGGAGCTCTGCCCCATAGGGGAGCTCTGCTCCTAATGGTTTACCCGCTGCCTAGTGCAGCCAATGACTGAAGATCAAAATGTATACACACCTGTACCTCACACAGGTGCCCTATATAAAGGGGTGACAGCCGTCCCTCATCTTCCCCAAAAAATCAGCACGGGTTGCTTGAATTCAGTGGCTTGAAGATTGAAGAATATCTAGAAGAAAAGAACTATAAGCTTTTCCATTTCGCCACTCCTGCGCAAGGCCCTTTAAAGAGCCAAGTGCAGGTGTCGTTACCTGGAAGCTGAGGGGGACTGCCACAAATTTTGTTTTGTGTGCTCGGGACCCCAGCATGCCAGGGACGGGTTGGTGGACTCCCCTGGCTGTGAATCATGCACCTGCCTCGGCTGCGGTTTGATTTCTTCCAGGTGGAGGAGCCCCTTGAAGACGTGGTCTCGGCCCTGCTCTCCGACGAGGAGAGTTTGGAGTTTGAGGACCACCTTGAGGCGGCAAATGAGGCGCAACCTTCTGGAAGGGACGAGAGGAAGCACCTGCTAGGGCATACGCCCCTGCAGAAGAAGGCTAACGCTGCTCCCTTCTCTGTTCCCGCAGGTGCCTCGCAAAGCAGGAGGAAACAAGCTTGCCGTCCGTTGGCGGGTGCTCAACGAGAGTGTGGCCAGACGGCCCTTTCGCATGCTGACATTAAAGCGTTTGCTGACTTGTGTACAGCGGAACGACTTTGGGATCAGCATAGATCTGATGGACGCGTATTTCCATGTGCCTATCAAACTGAAGCACAGGATATTTCAGCGTTTTGCCTTCGATGGGATGAAGTACGAATACACGCCCAATACGGATTCTATTGTACCTCGACAAACAAACGGAGGTGGTTCATCCAGGGGGACGCGAGACATCGCGCCTCATTAGCAGCGCGTCACTGGCAGCGCATCATCACGCAGTAGGGGCACACCCTCTTAGCAGGGCGGGCTATTTAATCGGGATATCGCTGCACTCTGCTTTGTAGTGCGACACAGGTTGCTTCCTGTTAATCTGCTGCCTCCGCCTCCCCGGCCTCCACCCTAGGTTCTGTGTTTCCTGTTGTAGGGGGAATGCGTCGCTGCTCTCTGCTCGGAGGTCGAGACGGTGTCTCCGTTGGATGCGGCAGGGAGCCGATGCAAGCAGAACCAAAATGCCAAATCAAATGTTACAATGAGGTGTTGTACCGTGTGAATAATGTATCAAGTACATTTCTCCTGCCTGAACCTGCTAGTTCTAGCTCAGTCTCCGGACAGAGCTATCCAGGACGCGACCTCACTGCTGACTCAGCTCAGCCAGTTGGGGTTCGCTGTCAACTGGGAGAAGAGCGCTCCATGGCCGGCTCAACAGTTTACCTACCTAGGTATCCATTTGGACACTGTTTGGGATGAGTCAGACTGTCGGCACCACGGAGAGAGGCTATTTCAATAGCTCTCCTTGCGTTTCGGGTCTGACGCACAGTCACCGCGCTCTCGGTGATGTCCCTATTGGGGTTGATGGCGGCGGCGCATGTAGTAATGCCATTAGTCCTGTTATACATGCGCAAGCAGCAGGGATGGTTCGCTCAGCTGCGGTTGGATCCGGTGCGACACCGCTGCAGACTGCTAGTAATACCGAGATCAGTCAAAGCCGTTCCGAACCATTGGAGAGACCCGCATGTCATGACGCGCGGAGTCAACATGGGCAGAGTGACATCTCTCTACCCGGTCTTTACGGACACGTCCTTGACCGGGTGGGGGGGAGTATGTCAGGCGGGCCCGATAGGGGGAAGATGGGAACCGTCAGAGTCGCGTCACATCAACCTCCTGGAGCTCGAGGCAGTTCGACTGACTCTGTGCCATTTCACGCCTGTGTTGAAGAATCAGGACGTTCTTGTAAGATCCGACAACAGAGCAACGGTGGCTTGCATCAACAGAGAGGGAGGGGTGCGCTCTCCACCACTTCATCACTTAGCAGAGGAAGTGTGGACCTGGGCTTTCACGCACTTACGCTCCCGGAGAGGTCAGCACATTCCAGGTCTGCTCAACGAGGGAGCGGACCTGATGTCAAAGGGCGGCCCGAGAGAGGTTGAGTGGAGGCTGAATCCGTCCATCGTGTCTCTGATCTGGGCGCGCTTTGGCCGAGCACAGGTGGATCTGTTTGCGTCAGGAGCAAACACACAGTGTCATCTATGGTTCTCGCTGCGCGCACAGGACAGACCTCCGCTTGGAGTCGATGTGTTTGCGCACCGTTTTTGGCCAAGAGGTCTACTGTACGCATTTCCACCTCTGACCTCCATCCACCCCTTGCTGGCTCGGGTGATGTCGGAGGGGCTGTCGGCTATTCTGATAGCCCCCCATTGCCCCGGAGCCCCGTGGTTCCCGGAGATGATGGGGATGCTGGTGGGCGGGCCTTGGCCCATACCTCACCAGATGGATGCGCTCTCTCAGGCCGGAGGCCTGGTGAAGAGCCCTCCAGTGATCGGAGCCCCACTTATGGCTTGGCTACGGAGAGGGAGCTCTTAGAGCGCAGATATTTGTCTGATGCTGTCATTCAGACCACTCAGAGTGCGCGCACACAATCTACTGCTTGAGGGTACGCGTTGCGCTAGCGAGCCTTTGCACAATGGTGTGGAAAACATAACCTTGACCCGGTATCATGTCCGGTCGAAATGTTCTTGTGTTTCTTACAATTTTTGTTTGACGAGGGCTTAGCCGCGAGCACTGTGCGTGTTTACGCAGCTGCCATTTCGGCGTGTCACAAGGGGTTCGCCAAAACGACACTGTTCAGCCACCTGCTGGTCAAGCGTTTTCTGGCTGCGGTGTGTAGGCTCAGGCCACCTCCGAGAGCGTCAGCACCTACATGGGATGTATCTCTGGTGTTAGACGCTCTGTGTTGGCCACCTTTCGAGCCCATAGACAATGTGTCATTACGTCTGCTTTCTCTCAAAACGAGTCTTTGACTACGGCTAAGCGAGTGACTTGTGCGCTTTTTTGATCATCTCAGGTGATCAAACAAGAGCAGTGTTGCGCCCTAATCCGGCTTTTATCCCCAAGGTGAATAGCCGAGCGTTCAAGGCAGAGAGCTGCGAACTGAGAGCTTTTTGAGATGCTTACACAGGCTGTGCCCGGTGCGCTCTCTCTCGCGCAATCTGGAGTGCAAAGCAAACATCAGATCTTCTCCCCAGTCACTGATCTACTACGGCGGATCCAGGGCTGTCTTACCACTCACAAAACAGAGACTTTCTCACTGGCTCTGCGAGGCTATTGGGCTCACGTACAAGTCTATAAGATGCCCCGTGCCACCTGGTATTCGGGCTCATTCCACCCGAGGAGTAAGTAAGTAAGACTTTTTTATATATTTATATAGCACATTTCATACAGGAATTGCAGCTTAAGGTGCTTAACATAAAATCAACAAAAACAATAATACAAGTGAAACATAACAAAAAACATGCACTCTCGCACAGTCTTTGTGGTATCCCAATTTAAAAAATAAATAAGTAAAATTATAATAACAATGATAAAAACTACAAAATAACAAAATACAATGACTCAACAAAATAGATCAAATGTAACATATAAGCAATAGTGCAAGTCGAACACAATCTTTGCGGGAATACAAAGCAAATCTATAAAAATAATAATATAACTACTAAAAGTTGTAAAACCCTTCTGAGATGAAAAAAAAATGTTAAATGCTCTGGTAAAAAGGTAGGTTTTAAGCTGTCTTTTAAAAATGTCTAGCGTATTTGCCTCCCTAATTTGTTCCATAGTTTTGGGGCGTCACCAATCTTCTTATGACTGCTTCCGGTGACCTCTAATAGGCCTGCATTTGATGATTGCAGTGTTCTAGCTGGAGTGTAGTTTATCAGAGAGTTAGCAATGTAGCTAGGTCCTTGTCCGTGAAGAGCTGTGTATGTGAGGAATAGGACCTTAAAGTCAATTCTGAAGGTAACAGGGAGCCAGTGTATGTCAGCCAGTGTATGTGTATGTGTTCTCTCCTTTTAGTTTTGGTTAATAATCTAGCTGCAGAATTTTTAATGAGCTGTAGTCTTTTAGTGGTTTTCTTGGGAAGACCAGCGAAAAGTGCGTTACAGTAGTCCAGCCGGCTGGATATAAAAGCATGAAATAACTTCTCTGCATCATTTTGGTTTATGAATGGTCATACCTTTGCTATATTCCTCAGGTGAAAGAAAGCAGTCTTGGTCACTTTATTAATGTGAGAGTTGAACTTCAAATCTGAGTCCAGGATTAGCCTACACCGAGACTTGTCACCTCTGGTTTAAGCCAGGGGGTTAAACCTCCTAGGTTCTTAGTAAGCATCTCTCTTTTGGATTTGGGGCCACATAGTAGGACTTCGGTGTTGTCTTCCTTTAATTTAAGAAAGTTATAGCCGCCTCAGCCGCCATCCTCAGGGGTGTAGGAGTGGAGGAGATTTGTGAAGCAGCGTCTTGGTCGTCGCCTTCACCTTTTGTGCAATATTATCTGTTGGACGTTTCCTCCTCATCTTTTGCGCATTCTGTCCTCAGCATGGCTGGTGGATCAGGTGTAGCGAGATGAAAACTCACCGGCTTCTTGTGGGCCCTAAATGCGAGTTGTTTGTTGATTATATCGCCAAGTGTGGGACAGTCAGATATGCTCAGTTGAGATGTTTATACCGTATGTGTTCTGTTGCCCCTTCAGCTTAGCTGTTGTGCAGGCGAGAGGAACAACATGAGTTTTAAGTGAACTCTCCTGTTTTCACCCTGGACAGCTCTCTGTGTCACAGTAGCGGCCTGACCGGGAGGACAGACCCTATGTATTATTTACATCAGCAGGTCTGTCCTCGGTGCCATGTGAGATTGTGTCTTTTAGATCTAGTCTCACTGGGGGTATATCTGGCCTCGCTCGTGGTGCACCACGAAATAGAACGATAGTTAATGGAGGTAACTCCAGTTCTATGAGTGGAGCGGAGCCCCATAGGGCTGCAGGCCCAGCTCGACTTATTCAACCCGGCTGTATTTAATACTTTTGGGAAGATGAGTGACGGCTGTCCCCCCACCCACCTCATATAGGGCACCTGTGTGAGGGACAGGTGTGTATTCATTTTGATCTTCACTCATTAGATGCACTAGGCAGCGGGTAAACCATAAGGAGCGAAGCTCTCTTATGGGGCTCCGCTCCACTCAGAATTGGAGTTACCTCCATTAACTGTCGTTGTTTTCAACGGGATGCTCCTGCAGTGCTGATGGGCTGCTTCCATAAGTGGGATTTAGATTCCAAATCAGAAATAATGTAATGGACCACAGAACAGACCACAATGTAATTCCCTCCGACCGATCCGGGGATCTCAGCCAGGATTGAGGCCTGCCTCGCAGACATCTCCGCCTGGATGACTGAGCACAATCTCCAGCTGAACCTTGCCAAAACAGAACTTCTCATCATCCCGGCCAAACCCTCCATCTCCCATGACTTCTCAATCACCCTGGGATCTGCGACGGTGACCCCCTCATCCTCTGCCAGGAACCTTGGGGTGACCATGGACGACGAGCTCTCCCTCACGGCCCACATTGCTGCGGTCTCCCGGTCGTGTAGATTCACCCTCTACAACATCCGGAAGATCAGGAGATACCTGTCTGAGCACTCCACCCAGCTGCTTGTCCAAGCACTTGTCCTCTCCAAGTTGGACTACTGCAACTCGCTGCTCGCCGGTCTCCCATCATGCGCAACCCGCCCTCTTCAGAGGATTCAGAACGCAGCGGCCCGTCTGGTCTACAATCTACCCAGACGCTCCCACGTTACCCCGCTCCTCATCTCCCTCCACTGGCTACCCATAACGGCCTGCATCAGATTCAAGACCCTGGTACTGACCTTCCGAGCAGTGAACGGAACTGCGCCCGACTACATCAAGTCTCTCCTGCAGCCTTACACCCCCACCCGCCACCTACGGTCTTCTTCAGACAACCGCCTGGTGGTCCCACCTCTCAAGACCGCCCGGTCCCAGCACAAGCTCTTCTCCTGCCTGGCACCCCAGTGGTGGAATCAACTCCCCACCTCCATCAGAGACACGGACTGTCTCTCCACCTTCAAGAGAAGGCTCAAGACGCACTTGTTCCGGGAGTACAATGGTACTTAGGAATGGTTTGCTGAATCCAACGCTAGTTTCCTCAAGGTTCACAATGACTCTTGCTTAGACTGTTGCTCTTGTTGGTTAGTGGTAGCTGATTTAAACTGTTGTATTCTTCTTTTTTAGTTGATCCTATTTGTATTGCTTTCCTACAGGTACACCTGCACTTAGAGATTAATGTTGTGTAATTTTAACTTGTTTAACTACATGCTCTTATGGTTTCTTCCCTTTAGCACTATTTTTTGGTTGTTCACAATATGTACTTCTTGTTTTTGACTACCCGCAATGCTGTGGGGCTATCTTGTTGTTATTATCAGTGACCTATGCACTTTGTGAAGCTCTCTCTTGGAAGTCGCTTTGGACAAAAGCGTCTGCTAAATACTGCCATACTGGAATGTTGGGCTCCTAAACATCAGATCTCTATCCACAAAGGCCGTTTTGATTAATGATCTGATGTCTGACTGCAGCCTGGACCTGATTGGTCTCACCGAAACCTGGCTAAAACCTGATGAATATTTCCCCCTGAATGAAGCTTCGCCTCCTGATTTTGCGTATTCACACATCCCTCGTGTTTCAAAGAAAGGTGGTGGTGTTGCTATGTTATATAAAGCTAGCTTCAACCTCAGCCTAAAATCTGTCAATACCTTTAAATCATTTGAGATAATTTGTATGAAACCACCAACTACTTTAAAAAGGACTAATTCTACTACTGTTGCCCCCCCTCCTTCATTTTGTATAGTTACTCTATACCGGCCCCCTGGCCCATACTCCCTCTTCCTTGAGGAATTTGCTGATTTTAGTGCTGATCTTGTGACATACACTGACAATATCTTAATTATGGGTGATTTTAACATTCATGTCGATGACCCAAAAGATCCTCTAAGTAAGGCCTTTACTGCTCTTATGGATTCCACGGGTCTCACTCAGGTGGTTTCTAAACCTACCCATCTTCACTCGCATACATTGGATTTAGTTCTCACGCGGGGAATCAAGATTAGTGATGTCATTGTTCATACCCACAATCCTATATTATCAGACCACTGCCTGGTAACCTTTAAAATGGATCTCTGCCAGAGCCTTGGAGTGGAGTTAGCTTGTGTTCTGCTCCTCTCTCTTACCAACCGTCTCTGGAGGAGGGGATCCCTCTCTGAATTGCTCCTCCCAAGGTTTCTTCCATTTTTTCTCCCGGTGGGAGTTTTTCCTTGTCTTCCTTGAGGGTTTAGGTTGGTTGAGGGGCAGTTCTATGGGCGCATGTGAAGCCCTCTGTGACATGCTTGCGTGTAAAAAGGGCTATACAAATACATTTGATTTGATTTGATTTGCTAAATGAATAAATGTAAATGTAATGGTGAAAAGATTTGGCAATGCATTTGTACTGACCAAGAGCTAGGAAACTAATATCTGTTCGCAGATACCATAGCAAGTTGCTTCTGGTCTGTCATACCCTTGAAAGGCGCAAATGGAAATTGGCATTTTAAAGTTGTGTGGGTGGCTCTTAAAAGAGCCTTTGGGGTACAGTGGTGTCATATAGCACCCGTTTACTTAGAGCTGGTGTACTTCGTCACAGCCTTGGTACCTTCGGACACGGCGTGCTTAGCCAGCTCACCGGGAAGCAGCAGGCGGACGGCGGTCTGGATCTCCCTGGAGGTGATAGTTGAACGCTTGTTGTAGTGGGCCAAGCGGGAAGACTCTCCGGCGATACGCTCGAAAATGTCGTTAACAAAGGAATTCATGATTCCCATGGCCTTGGACGATATACCGGTATCGGGGTGGACCTGTTTCAGTACTTTGTACACGTAGATGGCATAGCTCTCTTTCCTTGACTTCCTGCGCTTCTTACCTCCCTTCGCAGCAGTCTTGGAGACGGCTTTCTTGGAGCCCTTCTTGGGCGCTGACTTCGCTGGCTCAGGCATGTTGACGTCTCGTTTCTGTTCAGGAACGAATGAGTTGCAATGCTGTCGCTTCCCCGTATATATGGGGGGTGGGATGCAAAAATTGACGCACACCTCCCGGTACTACGAGGCGTTGACGCAGTGAAACGCGCGTGCGCCTGATTATTTGCCTCCTCTACTTCTCTTTTCCCGGTGGATTTTGTTGGCATCCCTCCAGCGCATGCGTGCATCCTTGCGGACGACATGCGCTTGCCATCCAAAAGTATCCATTTTGTTAACCATCAAAAGTTTGCCACTGTCTCATGTTTTGTTACGGATCCAACGTGTTGGATCAACACGTTTGTACGGATCAAACGTGAAACACACGTTTCAACCAACGTGTGTTTCCTTTCAAAGGTCAGATAGGGTATTTATATGTCGAACGTGTAGTTAAATTATACACATTTACTAGCTACACTAAATTCTACTGTAAAAACTGCATTGTTCCAATTACTATCATTTGCCACTTCACTCGGAATAGGAGCCTCGTTTAACTGCTGCTCAATGTCGCAAATGCCATCCTTACAAACGAAATCAAGCCTCACTAAACGTGTCCGACCACAATCCTAGCGCTGTACACACTGTGCTCGGTGGCCTAGTCAATGTATTGTGCTCGGGAACTCTACTAGCTCACATCTTGATAACTCATTCCTGATTTATAACGTAATTTCAACCTGACCCACCATTAACCACAGACGACATGTATTGATTAAAACCGAGGGAAAAAATGTATCGTATTCAACCCTGAATTGAATATGGAAGAGTCTTTACAGAGGGTGTGGGTGGCTCTTAAAAGAACCTTTGGGTCAAGTGTCGAAACAGGTCAAAATTGTAGATTAACCGCCGAAACCATACAGAGTACGTCCCTGGCGCTTGAGAGCGTAGACGACGTCCATGGCAGTCACGGTCTTTCTCTTAGCATGCTCGGTGTACGTAACAGCATCACGGATAACGTTCTCAAGGAATACCTTCAAAACACCACGAGTCTCTTCGTAGATCAAGCCTGAGATACGTTTCACGCCGCCACGACGAGCAAGGCGACGGATTGCGGGCTTGGTTATGCCCTGGATGTTATCTCTCAACACTTTACGGTGACGCTTAGCGCCTCCCTTGCCGAGTCCTTTACCTCCTTTGCCTCTTCCTGACATGACGTCAAATGCGGTGGTTTGGTGGTTGTAATGAATTGAACACAGACACACCGGCTTTATCTCTCGACGGTACGGACGTGAAGGAACACTGCAAGCGCCATTTTTATAGTCTCTGAGGATTTGCAATGAAAGGGACTATCTCCCAACATGGCCTTCTGTATGCTGACACTATTTGTGTAGCCAACATTCTCAAAGCCATTTTCCAAAGGTAATGAAAGGGATCGCAATAGTCATACAGCGATCGGTCATAACCCCCTGGGAGCCCAGTAAAAGTGGGGTTTTCCCTTACATTTATTTTTGGGGGGTGTAATTTCCTGTTTATTTAGTCTTTAAACATCTTACAATTTAGACTTTTGAAAATGTTCTTTTATTTTGTATATGTCCACTGTAGTGGACCACGGGATCATTTTTGCGTGAAAAGACAGCCAAACTTGGAGGATAGAACAACTGAACATCGCCCTAGAGTGACAATACATTTACATTTACATGTATTCATTTAGCAGACGCTTTTATCCAAAGCGACTTCCAAGAGAGAGCTTCACAAAGTGCATAGGTCACTGATAATAACAACAAGATAGCCCCACAGCATTGCGGGTAGTCAAAAACAAGTACATATTGTGAACAACCAAAAAATAGTGCTAAAGGGAAGAAACCACAAGAGCATGTAGTTAAACAAGTTAAAATTACACAACATTAATCTCTAAGTGCAGGTGTACCTGTAGGAAAGCAATAAAAATAGGATTAACTAAAAAAGAATACAACAGTTTAAATCAGCTACCACTAACCAACAAGAGCAACAGTCTAAGCAAGAGTCATTGTGAACCTTGAGGAAACTAGTGTTGGGTTCAGCAAACCCTTCCTAAGTAGGCTACCATTGTACTCCCGGAACAAGTGCGTCTTGAGCCTTCTCTTGAAGGTGGAGAGACAGTCCGTGTCTCTGATGGAGGTGGGGAGTTGATTCCACCACTGGGGTGCCAGGCGGGAGAAGAGCTTGTGCTGGGACCGGGCGGTCTTGAGAGGTGGGACCACCAGGCGGTTGTCTGAAGAAGACCGTAGGTGGCGGGTGGGGGTGTAAGGCTGCAGGAGAGACTTGAAGTAGTCGGGCGCAGTCCCGTTCACTGCTCGGAAGGTCAGTACCAGGGTCTTGAATCTGATGCGGGCCGTTATGGGTAGCCATTGGAGGGAGATGAGGAGCGGGGTAACTTGGGAGCGTCTGGGTAGATTGTAGACCAGACGGGCCGCTGCGTTCTGAATTCTCTGAAGAGGGCGGGTTGCGCATGATGGGAGACCGGCGAGCAGCGAGTTGCAGTAGTCCAACTTGGGCTGTAGGGTCATCTTGACAGTCAGGAAGTGTAGGTAGCACAGGTGTGAATCTAATAGGATGAAGAAAAAAACACCTATGAAAACTCATAAACAAGAACAATAATTAAACCTCACGCAAATCAAATTAGATTAAATGTAGTGGTAGTGCATTATTATAAAATTATAGTGTTGACCATACTCATGGAAACAAACGTTGCATTCTTGAGACATTTTTTATGGCATTCATGGCATCACTGTGGAAATCTTAAAATCTTAGAGATAACAGAAACATATAACATAAATAACCCTAACCCTGGTCATAAATACAACCTACTTGCTACTAGATGATGAGAGAGATGAGGATGAGTTTGAGCCTGGGATAGAAGAAGATGTTGGAAGATGATGCAGGAGGCTGAGACGTTACAGACACAGAGACAGACAGACAGGATAAGGAAAGATGTTGCCCTCTTTGGGCGAATTTACCAAAAAGGTTTATTGTCACATTTAAACGTGGGGAGTGATATTTAAAACGTATATTATAAAGTAATTGTAGTAATACAAACATGTAATAATACATATTATAGGCCTATAATATATATATAGGTATTCATATAATCAACTATATTGGAGACAGAGGCTTGCGGGGAATCTGCACCATGTGTGTGTGTGTGTGTGTGTGGGGGGGGGGGGGGGGGTTGCCACGTTGTAAATAAAAACGGTGGAAAATGCAGCCTTTATTTGTATTATTATTTTTGTTGTTGTTATTATTATTATGTATTTAATCTACATAGTGATTTACATAATGTGGACACATGTAGTTTCTAGAGATATGCATAATAAACCCGTTACAAAATACACACTTTTTTTATGTCGAGGCAGTGCTTAACCTACATCGGCTTCAGCAGACAACTGATCTTTGTATTCTTTAAAAGTCATAAAGGCTCTTGGGGGCTTTGAAGGTGCGTATGGATATCGTTTTAAGACACTTGAGAGTGAGTGTAACGAACTAGGCCTACCCGTTTTTAACTGGCACTTGGGGTTACACATTACAAAGACACATTTCAGTTTGTCTTTGATTTATGCACTGAAACAGACAATTTTGCACGTTGAAATACTCAAATCGTCATGATCCATGTTCTTGTTTCAATTGCAAATGACCAAATGTGAATTTTGATCTTAAAAAAATAACTTACGTTCCACATACATATTTCGAGTAGGAGTAGGCTACCTTGATTTGTTCAGGGTTCCATTTCACACATATTGTCACGCACATTCGTGTATTTAATTCTCCGTCTAATTATTAAAAAGCAGTGAAATATGGTGTTTTCTTCATTCAGAAAGTAAGTATTGAAACTCGTCTCTGCATTCAGAATGTTTTTGGTTTGAACGGTCATCGTGAACTTCAAAGATTAGGCATGGTCTTTTGACACTGTGTCGTGCTATGTCCGTGACAGATAACCATAGTCTTAACTTGACATCACGTATTCACATTTCTACACACTCTCTACTCCTTGCCATTTCATGAGGTGAAATGCTAAGACCACAGGGCGATGTTTGTGTCTCGGGTCCAGGTCGCTGCAGTTGGCGCCTGCCTTGAGAATGACACCACAACTGATAAACATAATGCTGTAGGCTATGGATTATATCCTGCGTTACATGCGTCGCTATTGGTGGCTGTGAGTACACACCATAAGTAATGGTTTCAAAGAAATTAATTGGGTAAAAGGGCTGTATTTGGTGATTTAGCCTTTCTCGGAGAGTGAAAATATAGGTCAAATCATTTGGGGAAGGGAGACAGAATCCACCGATGGCTCGGGACTAGAGACCTGTGTTTTACGCGACTCAGAAGACGCACATTAAAAACCTTTGGCACCCGAATTGGCTAGCCCAAAACTGCAAAGTATATTGCCTGACATCTTGGCCCACTGTGCAACGTGTACTGGTCGGAATAGAATACACTTTTAAACACTTTAGAGGGAAAATGCCATCGGTAAACCCGTGGGCAAAGCCCATTCTCGGAGTTCAACGCTGGCGTGTTGGGACAGTTGCAACTAAAAACAGGAGGCTTCCACTACTAGAACAAGTTTATTATGAGCATTAAGAAGTTTACTTTCTAGCCACCGATGCTTTTGGACAGTTTGTCTATTCCAGCTTCGATTTGTACACCGTTATACACGAGGAGAAAACACAAGAGGCACAGCTTGTCGATTGCAGACTGCGGTCGAGCTGACTAATTGAGTCTACACAGTTCTCATACCGCCTTTAAGGCCAGCCCCCAGCCCGGAGCCGAACACTACTCCCGAGCACAGAAATCAGTGGAGTTTACTCGAGCAATCGGTTCAAACGACAGACATGGCAGAAGTCGCCCCTGCAGCTCCCGCTCCGGCCAAGGCACCCAAGAAGAAGGCAGCAGCTAAGCCCAAGAAAGCGGGACCCAGCGTCAGTGAGCTGATTGTTACGGCTGTGTCCGCCTCCAAGGAACGCAGCGGCGTGTCCCTGGCAGCGCTCAAGAAGGCTCTTTCAGCGGGGGGCTACGATGTAGAGAAGAACAACTCCCGCGTCAAGATCGCCGTCAGGAGTCTGGTTACGAAGGGGACCTTGGTCCAGACCAAGGGAACCGGCGCCTCAGGGTCTTTTAAGATCAACAAGGCCGCCGAGACCAAGGCAAAGAAGCCTGTCAAGAAGGCCGTCACTCCGAAGCCCAAGAAGGTTGTCGCTAAGAAGCCCGCTGCGGCCAAGAAGCCCAAGAAGGCTGTGGCGAAAAAAACGGCACCTGCCAAGAAGTCTCCCAAGAAGGTAAAGAAGCCCGTGGCAGCAAAGAAGACTACCAAGAGCCCCAAAAAGGCCAAGAAGCCTGTGACGCCCAAGAAGGTAGCAGCCAAGAAGAGCCCGAAGAAGACAGTCAAGGCAGCCAAGCCAAAGGCGGCCAAGGCCAAGAAGGCTACACCCAAGAAGAAGTAATTTCTTGAATACGACTTCTACGTGGCAGTTGCATTGCTCAGTTACACATGCAAAAACAAAAGGCTCTTTTGAGAGCCACCAGCTCTTTCCGTTAAAGCGCATTTGCATTTGTTAATTTCCCTCCACAAATACTAGGTGTTTGGCTGAAGCATAACTATTGCTTTGAGTAAATGGGATTATCATACTCTGTCGTTGACATGGGCATCCCTCCGGTCAAACAGGCCACAAGTATTTGTTACATTGTGGGGGAAATCTTCCCCCGCTCATAGACCGCTTTTCATGGTAGCGACTTAAAATAAACAAAGTTTCTGAGTTCCATTGCGTAGTGCTCCGCTCCACAGGGCAGCTCAGCTCAGAGAGCAAACATAGACTTTATATTTTATATATTATATTATATATTAATCAGCAAATGAATGAAGATCAAAATGTATCTGCATGCATGGGCGTCGCCATAATGTACCTTGGGGGGTCACGTCTAGCTTGGTCCTAACCAGACCCTCTTACATTTCATTTGTACAGAGGGTCTGGGATCTCTCGATTGACAAACGTTAACTTCCTTGAAGGCGGGTCCTCTGTTGAAGTTTAAAACTATTGGATCCGCCCAGAGCCACTCAGATTTGCCTTAACTAATCGCAAGCGTTCGACTTAGCCAACTCCTTCACCACTACTGTAACGGAGCTAGCTGCCATAGCTGGAAAATCAAACGTTTCCCGAACCCCGTGGGGAGGAGGGCCACAACATCATGGCCACCAACAAAACTCAGCAAGGAATGTTCTTGCTCCGGCTTTAACCTATATTCGGCAGCGTTGCCACAACCGTAGAATAGTTTGCTCGCATCTTTCTCCGCCGCCATTACTGAACTACTCAAACAAGTGCACGACATTAACGTCATCGTTCTCAGCCACTCCCTCTGTTCGCTGATTGGACCTACAAAAAATGTGTTTCTGGAAACCGACATCAGAGCCTAGCTCCCAGACCTAGTACAGAAGCAAAATCCAAATTGAGCGGAAGTACGTAGGAGGGCAGAGCCAGGCTAGGTCACGTCCCCCTCACTTAAAAAAAAACAAAACACATTTGCGATCAAAATATTAGTGCAGGGGTGGGGAGCGCTCGTACTGTCGTTGCCAACAATTTGTGTTGGAATTAAAGCCATTTTAGCAGAACCGCGTTGTCCGCTTTCCATCAAAAGTAATTGGGTGTGCTAGGCAACACCTGAACACACTGTGAGAAGATTTGAGAGCTAGCTACAATTAGCCTACCATTTATTTTCATTTACATAATGAAAAGAGCTAAAAATGCTATACAATAAACAACTTACTAACCTCGACCGTTCGGTTAGTGAGTAGTTATTATTTAGCCATTACAAGTGGAACAGCATTTGTTGATTTCTTAATCTGGGTCTAAAATATGTAATGTTCTATTTCGTGGAGCTCCGCCCCATAGGCGAGCTCTGCTCCTAATGGTTTACCCGCTGCCTAGTGCAGCCAATGACTGAAGATCAAAATGTACCCGCACCTATCACTCACACAGGTGCCCTATATAAGGGGGTGACAGCCGTCACTCATCCTCCCAAAAAATTCAGCACGGGTTGCTTGAATTCACTGGCTTGAAGATAGAAGAGTATCGCGAAGAAAAGAAAAATGAGCTTTTCCATGCCACCGCTCCCGCGCAAGGCTCTTTTAAGAGCCAAGTGCAGGTGCCGTTACCTGGAGGCTGAGGGGGACCGCCACGAATTCTGTTTCGTGTGCATGGGACCCCGGCATGCCAGGGACGGGTTGGTGGATTCCCCTGACTGCGAATCATGCGCTTGCCTCTCCGTTTCGGAGAGGCGGCTGCGCTTTGATTTTTTCCAGGTGGAAGAGCCCCTTGAAGATGTGGTCTCGGCCCTGATCTCCGACGAGGAGAGTTCGGAGTTTGAGGACCACCTCGAGGCGGCAAATGAGGCGCAACCGTCTAGTAGGGACCCTCCTGTGGAGGTTATCCTGAAGAACGTGTTGCGCACAGCCCCCCTGTCCTTTCCTAATGTGGAAGGGCGGGCGCTGAGTTCAATTTCGGAGGATGACGAGGAGCCGGCTCCCGGCCCTACTGTCACTTCTGCACTGTCTCGAAGGGCGGATTTCCCTGCAATCATTAAGAAAGCAGCGGAGATCATGGGCGTTCCGCTGCCGGCCTCTCCTCCTGTGGAGGAAGAGGACCCGTGGGAGGTTGGCCCCCATGCAAAACGCATGAAGACTTCAAAACCCCTGTGCCCCACCATGCCAAAGCTGGCTGATTACGTGCAGGGCTCCTGGGAAGCGCCTTTGATGGCTAACGCGCCAGTCAAAGCGCTGCTCCCTTTCACGAGGGTGACCGGGCTGGGAGAGGCGGTTAAGACCGGCCCCCCGCCCTTGGAACCGTCCCTCGCGGCATACCTGGTTCCAGGGGCCAGCGCGTGGATGACGACTAAGAAGGCAAACCTGCTGCCTCCCGTGACAAGCTTACTGCCTCTCTGGCAGACAAAGCTTATGTCTGGGGTGCGCAGGCAGCGGCAGCCTCCGCAACGCCGCCCTTTTAACGGCGGCGGTCTCAAAGCTCTCGACGGAGAAACCTGAGGGCCTGTCGCCGGAGGAGACGTCGTGGGTGGCCAGGATGGCGTCCGCGGCGCTCCACCTGAATCAGGGGGCGGCCATTTGTGCAGGCAGAGCAATGGGCAACAGCCTTGTTGTTCATCGCCACCTCTGGCTGTCCCTGACGGCCATGAGAGAGGCGGACAAGTCTGCCCTGCTGAATGCCCCGGTGACGGGCGAGGGCCTGTTCGGACCGGCTGTGGCTGCAGCGTCCGAACGCTTCTCGCGCCTGGAGGAGGAGAGGAAGCACCTGCTGGGGCATATGCCCCTGCAGAAAAAGGCTAACGCTGCTCCCTTCTCTATCCCTGCAGGTGCCACACAAGGTAGAAGGAAACGAGCTCGCCGTCCGGTGGCACGAGCGGCCACTGCGACGCAGGCTGCTCCTCCCGCGACACCTGTTCCACCTTTGGCTGTTCCCCCCGAGAGAGCGGGTTACAGCCGTCCGCCTAATCCCAGCTGGCGTGGTGGCGGAGGTGGGAAAAAGAGGAGGGCGTGACTGGCGGCGGGGACCGAGGCTTCGGTTCCCACCCCTGTTTGTAGGGATGAAATAAAGAGGCTTGGACCTCCGCTTTACTCTTTCCCAGAAAGACAAGTGTTCCATCCAGTGCCTCTTGCAATCTCGACAGTTACTGAGCTGAGCACTCGTACTGTTGTCGAGCGGAGTAATGAGTTGGTTTCGGTTCGTGAGTTTCCAACTACTAGCGATGCCAAACCATCGGGCACGTACATAGCGGAGTCTGGCCCAGCTAGCAAGCGTGTGGCCAGACCGCTAGCCGCCCCCATGCGCCATAACACAGCGTGTGACTCTGTTATCACGTTACATGAGCCACCGCTGCAACGTTACGCGCAGACCTCTGGTCACGCTGTGAGTCTTCTCAAGGATCATAATGAGGACAGCACTCAGGCCTCTTTTGGCCTTGAGACGCTGCTCCAGCCCTTTCGAGTTGACCCCGCCTTGGGCTGTGTCGCCGAGTCGGTGCACAGCGGCGGCTGGGGTCAGACGAGAGTACGGCCGTTTCCTGTCTGCGGCTCCGCAGCTGAACGCACGCCCGCTCTCTCTGCATTATGCAGAGTGGCGAGAGTCATGCTCACTGTCAGGCTGGCTAGACAGGATACTGAGAGAGGGTTATACCATCCAGTTCATGCGCACTCCTCCTCCTTTCAGAGGAGTGAGGGAGACACGCTTGTCCTGTCCGCTGAAAGCGCTCGCACTTCGGAAAGAGATAGCGAGCTTGCTGACCAAAGGGACGGTGATCCCTGTCCCCAGAGATCAAGAGAACTCGGGTCTCTACTCCCCTTATTTTTTGGTTCCCAAGAAAAACGGGCAGATGAGACCGATTTTAGATCTGAGGGTGCTCAACGAGAGTGTGGCCAAACGGCCCTTTCGCATGCTGACGATAAAGCGTTTGCTGACTTGTGTGCAGCGGAACGACTTTGGGATCAGCATAGATCTGAAGGACGCGTATTTCCATGTGCCTATCAAACTGAAGCACAGGAGATTTCTGCGTTTTGCCTTCGAGGGGAAGAAGTACGAGTACACGCGCCTGCCGTTTGGGTACGCGCTGGCTCCTCGAACTTTCTCCAAGTGCGTGGAAGCAGCTCTAGAACCGTTACGGCGGAGGGGTATACGCATTCTGGCGTACCTCGACGACCTGTTAGTTCTGGCTCAGTCTCCGGACAGAGCTATCCAGGACGCGATCTCACTGGTGACTCAGCTCAGCCAGTTGGGGTTCGCGGTCAACTGGGAGAAGAGCGCTCCATGGCCCGCTCAGCAGTTTACCTACCTAGGTATCCATTTGGACACTGTTGGGATGAGAGCCAGACTGTCGGCACCACGGAGAGAGGCTATTTCGATAGCTCTCCGTGCGTTCCGGGTCTCACGCACAGTCACCGCACTGTCGGTGATGTCCCTGTTGGGGTTGATGGCGGCGGCTCATGTAGTAGTGCCATTGGGCCTGTTATACATGCGCAAGCTGCAGAGATGGTTCGCTCAGCTGCGGTTGGATCCGGTGCGACACCGCCGCAGACTGCTAGTGATACCGAGATCAGTCAAAGCCGATCTGAACCATTGGAGAGACCCGCGTGTCTTGACGCGCGGAGTCGACATGGGCAGAGTGACATCTCTCTACCCGGTCTTTACGGACGCGTCCTTGACCGGGTGGGGTGGAGTATGTCAGGCGGGCTCAATAGGAGGAAGATGGGAACCGTCAGAGACGCGTCACATCAACCTCCTGGAGCTCGAAGCGGTTCGGCTGACTCTGTGCCATTTCGCGCTGGTGTTGAAGGATCAAGACGTTCTCGTCAGATCCGACAACAGGGCGACGGTGGCTTACATCAACAGACAGGGAGGGGTGCGCTCTCCATCTCTTCATCGCTTAGCGGAGGAAGTGTGGACTTGGGCTTTCACGCACCTGCGCTCCCTGAGAGCTCAGCACATTCAAGGTCTGCTCAACGAAGGAGCGGACCTGATGTCAAGGGGCGGCCCGAGAGAGGACGAGTGGAGGTTGAAACCGTCCATCGTTTCTCTGATCTGGGCTCGCTTCGGCCGAGCACAGGTGGATCTGTTTGCGTCACGAGCCAACACACAGTGTCCTCTATGGTTCTCGCTGCGCACACAGGACAGACCTCCGCTGGGAGTCGATGCGTTCGCGCACCGTTCCTGGCCGAGAGGTCTACTGTACGCATTTCCACCTCTGGCCTCCATCCTTCCCTTGCTGGCTCGGGTGAGGTCGGAGGGGCTGTCGGTCATTCTGATAGCCCCCGATCGCCCCGGAGCCCCGTGGTTCCCGGAACTGATGGGGATGCTGGTAGGCGGGCCTTGGCCCATACCTCACCAGATGGATGCGCTCTCTCAGGCCGGAGGCCTGGTGAAGAGCCCTCCAGTGATCGGAGGCCCACTTATGGCCTGGCTACTGAGAGGGAGCTCTTAGAGCGCAGGGGTCTGTCTGATGCTGTCATTCAGACCATTCTGGGTGCGCGCGCACAATCTACTGCTAGAGGGTACGCGTCGCGCTGGCAAGCCTTTGCACAATGGTGTGGAAAACGGAACCTTGACCCGGTCGAAATGTCCGGTCGAAATGTTCTTGTGTTTCTTACAATTTTTGTTTGACGAGGGCTTAGCCGCGAGCACTGTGCGTGTTTACGCAGCTGCCATTTCGGCGTGTCACAAGGGGTTCGCCAAAACGACACTGTTCAGCCACCTGCTGGTCAAGCGTTTTCTGGCTGCGGTGTGTAGGCTCAGGCCACCTCCGAGAGCGTCAGCACCTACATGGGATGTATCTCTGGTGTTAGACGCTCTGTGTTGGCCACCTTTCGAGCCCATAGACAATGTGTCATTACGTCTGCTTTCTCTCAAAACGAGTCTTTGACTACGGCTAAGCGAGTGACTTGTGCGCTTTTTTGATCATCTCAGGTGATCAAACAAGAGCAGTGTTGCGCCCTAATCCGGCTTTTATCCCCAAGGTGAATAGCCGAGCGTTCAAGGCAGAGAGCTGCGAACTGAGAGCTTTTTGAGATGCTTACACAGGCTGTGCCCGGTGCGCTCTCTCTCGCGCAATCTGGAGTGCAAAGCAAACATCAGATCTTCTCCCCAGTCACTGATCTACTACGGCGGATCCAGGGCTGTCTTACCACTCACAAAACAGAGACTTTCTCACTGGCTCTGCGAGGCTATTGGGCTCACGTACAAGTCTATAAGATGCCCCGTGCCACCTGGTATTCGGGCTCATTCCACCCGAGGAGTAAGTAAGTAAGACTTTTTTATATATTTATATAGCACATTTCATACAGGAATTGCAGCTTAAGGTGCTTAACATAAAATCAACAAAAACAATAATACAAGTGAAACATAACAAAAAACATGCACTCTCGCACAGTCTTTGTGGTATCCCAATTTAAAAAATAAATAAGTAAAATTATAATAACAATGATAAAAACTACAAAATAACAAAATACAATGACTCAACAAAATAGATCAAATGTAACATATAAGCAATAGTGCAAGTCGAACACAATCTTTGCGGGAATACAAAGCAAATCTATAAAAATAATAATATAACTACTAAAAGTTGTAAAACCCTTCTGAGATGAAAAAAAAATGTTAAATGCTCTGGTAAAAAGGTAGGTTTTAAGCTGTCTTTTAAAAATGTCTAGCGTATTTGCCTCCCTAATTTGTTCCATAGTTTTGGGGCGTCACCAATCTTCTTATGACTGCTTCCGGTGACCTCTAATAGGCCTGCATTTGATGATTGCAGTGTTCTAGCTGGAGTGTAGTTTATCAGAGAGTTAGCAATGTAGCTAGGTCCTTGTCCGTGAAGAGCTGTGTATGTGAGGAATAGGACCTTAAAGTCAATTCTGAAGGTAACAGGGAGCCAGTGTATGTCAGCCAGTGTATGTGTATGTGTTCTCTCCTTTTAGTTTTGGTTAATAATCTAGCTGCAGAATTTTTAATGAGCTGTAGTCTTTTAGTGGTTTTCTTGGGAAGACCAGCGAAAAGTGCGTTACAGTAGTCCAGCCGGCTGGATATAAAAGCATGAAATAACTTCTCTGCATCATTTTGGTTTATGAATGGTCATACCTTTGCTATATTCCTCAGGTGAAAGAAAGCAGTCTTGGTCACTTTATTAATGTGAGAGTTGAACTTCAAATCTGAGTCCAGGATTAGCCTACACCGAGACTTGTCACCTCTGGTTTAAGCCAGGGGGTTAAACCTCCTAGGTTCTTAGTAAGCATCTCTCTTTTGGATTTGGGGCCACATAGTAGGACTTCGGTGTTGTCTTCCTTTAATTTAAGAAAGTTATAGCCGCCTCAGCCGCCATCCTCAGGGGTGTAGGAGTGGAGGAGATTTGTGAAGCAGCGTCTTGGTCGTCGCCTTCACCTTTTGTGCAATATTATCTGTTGGACGTTTCCTCCTCATCTTTTGCGCATTCTGTCCTCAGCATGGCTGGTGGATCAGGTGTAGCGAGATGAAAACTCACCGGCTTCTTGTGGGCCCTAAATGCGAGTTGTTTGTTGATTATATCGCCAAGTGTGGGACAGTCAGATATGCTCAGTTGAGATGTTTATACCGTATGTGTTCTGTTGCCCCTTCAGCTTAGCTGTTGTGCAGGCGAGAGGAACAACATGAGTTTTAAGTGAACTCTCCTGTTTTCACCCTGGACAGCTCTCTGTGTCACAGTAGCGGCCTGACCGGGAGGACAGACCCTATGTATTATTTACATCAGCAGGTCTGTCCTCGGTGCCATGTGAGATTGTGTCTTTTAGATCTAGTCTCACTGGGGGTATATCTGGCCTCGCTCGTGGTGCACCACGAAATAGAACGATAGTTAATGGAGGTAACTCCAGTTCTATGAGTGGAGCGGAGCCCCATAGGGCTGCAGGCCCAGCTCGACTTATTCAACCCGGCTGTATTTAATACTTTTGGGAAGATGAGTGACGGCTGTCCCCCCACCCACCTCATATAGGGCACCTGTGTGAGGGACAGGTGTGTATTCATTTTGATCTTCACTCATTAGATGCACTAGGCAGCGGGTAAACCATAAGGAGCGAAGCTCTCTTATGGGGCTCCGCTCCACTCAGAATTGGAGTTACCTCCATTAACTGTCGTTGTTTTCAACGGGATGCTCCTGCAGTGCTGATGGGCTGCTTCCATAAGTGGGATTTAGATTCCAAATCAGAAATAATGTAATGGACCACAGAACAGACCACAATGTAATTCCCTCCGACCGATCCGGGGATCTCAGCCAGGATTGAGGCCTGCCTCGCAGACATCTCCGCCTGGATGACTGAGCACCATCTCCAGCTGAACCTTGCCAAAACAGAACTTCTCATCATCCCGGCCAAACCCTCCATCTCCCATGACTTCTCAATCACCCTGGGATCTGCGACGGTGACCCCCTCATCCTCTGCCAGGAACCTTGGGGTGACCATGGACGACGAGCTCTCCCTCACGGCCCACATTGCTGCGGTCTCCCGGTCGTGTAGATTCACCCTCTACAACATCCGGAAGATCAGGAGATACCTGTCTGAGCACTCCACCCAGCTGCTTGTCCAAGCACTTGTCCTCTCCAAGTTGGACTACTGCAACTCGCTGCTCGCCGGTCTCCCATCATGCGCAACCCGCCCTCTTCAGAGGATTCAGAACGCAGCGGCCCGTCTGGTCTACAATCTACCCAGACGCTCCCACGTTACCCCGCTCCTCATCTCCCTCCACTGGCTACCCATAACGGCCCGCATCAGATTCAAGACCCTGGTACTGACCTTCCGAGCAGTGAACGGAACTGCGCCCGACTACATCAAGTCTCTCCTGCAGCCTTACACCCCCACCCGCCACCTACGGTCTTCTTCAGACAACCGCCTGGTGGTCCCACCTCTCAAGACCGCCCGGTCCCAGCACAAGCTCTTCTCCTGCCTGGCACCCCAGTGGTGGAATCAACTCCCCACCTCCATCAGAGACATGGACTGTCTCTCCACCTTCAAGAGAAGGCTCAAGACGCACTTGTTCCGGGAGTACAATGGTACTTAGGAATGGTTTGCTGAATCCAACGCTAGTTTCCTCAAGGTTCACAATGACTCTTGCTTAGACTGTTGCTCTTGTTGGTTAGTGGTAGCTGATTTAAACTGTTGTATTCTTCTTTTTTAGTTGATCCTATTTGTATTGCTTTCCTACAGGTACACCTGCACTTAGAGATTAATGTTGTGTAATTTTAACTTGTTTAACTACATGCTCTTATGGTTTCTTCCCTTTAGCACTATTTTTTGGTTGTTCACAATATGTACTTCTTGTTTTTGACTACCCGCAATGCTGTGGGGCTATCTTGTTGTTATTATCAGTGACCTATGCACTTTGTGAAGCTCTCTCTTGGAAGTCGCTTTGGACAAAAGCGTCTGCTAAATGAATAAATGTAAATGTAATGGTGAAAAGATTATTTGGCAATGCATTTGTACTGACCAAGAGCTAGGAAACTAATATCTGTTCGCAGATACCATAGCAAGTTGCTTCTGGTCTGTCATACCCTTGAAAGGCGCAAATGGAAATTGGCATTTTAAAGTTGTGTGGGTGGCTCTTAAAAGAGCCTTTGGGGTACAGTGGTGTCATATAGCACCCGTTTACTTAGAGCTGGTGTACTTCGTCACAGCCTTGGTACCTTCGGACACGGCGTGCTTAGCCAGCTCACCGGGAAGCAGCAGGCGGACGGCGGTCTGGATCTCCCTGGAGGTGATAGTTGAACGCTTGTTGTAGTGGGCCAAGCGGGAAGACTCTCCGGCGATACGCTCGAAAATGTCGTTAACAAAGGAATTCATGATTCCCATGGCCTTGGACGATATACCGGTATCGGGGTGGACCTGTTTCAGTACTTTGTACACGTAGATGGCATAGCTCTCTTTCCTTGACTTCCTGCGCTTCTTACCTCCCTTCGCAGCAGTCTTGGAGACGGCTTTCTTGGAGCCCTTCTTGGGCGCTGACTTCGCTGGCTCAGGCATGTTGACGTCTCGTTTCTGTTCAGGAACGAATGAGTTGCAATGCTGTCGCTTCCCCGTATATATGGGGGGTGGGATGCAAAAATTGACGCACACCTCCCGGTACTACGAGGCGTTGACGCAGTGAAACGCGCCCACATTGCTGCGGTCTCCCGGTCGTGTAGATTCACCCTCTACAACATCCGGAAGATCAGGAGATACCTGTCTGAGCACTCCACCCAGCTGCTTGTCCAAGCACTTGTCCTCTCCAAGTTGGACTACTGTAACTCGCTGCTCGCCGGTCTCCCATCATGCGCAACCCGCCCTCTTCAGAGGATTCAGAACGCAGCGGCCCGTCTGGTCTACAATCTACCCAGACGCTCCCACGTTACCCCGCTCCTCATCTCCCTCCACTGGCTACCCATAACGGCCCGCATCAGATTCAAGACCCTGGTACTGACCTTCCGAGCAGTGAACGGAACTGCGCCCGACTACATCAAGTCTCTCCTGCAGCCTTACACCCCCACCCGCCACCTACGGTCTTCTTCAGACAACCGCCTGGTGGTCCCACCTCTCAAGACCGCCCGGTCCCAGCACAAGCTCTTCTCCTGCCTGGCACCCCAGTGGTGGAATCAACTCCCCACCTCCATCAGAGACACGGACTGTCTCTCCACCTTCAAGAGAAGGCTCAAGACGCACTTGTTCCGGGAGTACAATGGTACTTAGGAATGGTTTGCTGAATCCAACGCTAGTTTCCTCAAGGTTCACAATGACTCTTGCTTAGACTGTTGCTCTTGTTGGTTAGTGGTAGCTGATTTAAACTGTTGTATTCTTCTTTTTTAGTTGATCCTATTTGTATTGCTTTCCTACAGGTACACCTGCACTTAGAGATTAATGTTGTGTAATTTTAACTTGTTTAACTACATGCTCTTATGGTTTCTTCCCTTTAGCACTATTTTTTGGTTGTTCACAATATGTACTTCTTGTTTTTGACTACCCGCAATGCTGTGGGGCTATCTTGTTGTTATTATCAGTGACCTATGCACTTTGTGAAGCTCTCTCTTGGAAGTCGCTTTGGACAAATGCTAAATGAATAAATGTAAATGTAATGGTGAAAAGATTATTTGGCAATGCATTTGTACTGACCAAGAGCTAGGAAACTAATATCTGTTCGCAGATACCATAGCAAGTTGCTTCTGGTCTGTCATACCCTTGAAAGGCGCAAATGGAAATTGGCATTTTAAAGTTGTGTGGGTGGCTCTTAAAAGAGCCTTTGGGGTACAGTGGTGTCATATAGCACCCGTTTACTTAGAGCTGGTGTACTTCGTCACAGCCTTGGTACCTTCGGACACGGCGTGCTTAGCCAGCTCACCGGGAAGCAGCAGGCGGACGGCGGTCTGGATCTCCCTGGAGGTGATAGTTGAACGCTTGTTGTAGTGGGCCAAGCGGGAAGACTCTCCGGCGATACGCTCGAAAATGTCGTTAACAAAGGAATTCATGATTCCCATGGCCTTGGACGATATACCGGTATCGGGGTGGACCTGTTTCAGTACTTTGTACACGTAGATGGCATAGCTCTCTTTCCTTGACTTCCTGCGCTTCTTACCTCCCTTCGCAGCAGTCTTGGAGACGGCTTTCTTGGAGCCCTTCTTGGGCGCTGACTTCGCTGGCTCAGGCATGTTGACGTCTCGTTTCTGTTCAGGAACGAATGAGTTGCAATGCTGTCGCTTCCCCGTATATATGGGGGGTGGGATGCAAAAATTGACGCACACCTCCCGGTACTACGAGGCGTTGACGCAGTGAAACGCGCGTGCGCCTGATTATTTGCCTCCTCTACTTCTCTTTTCCCGGTGGATTTTGTTGGCATCCCTCCAGCGCATGCGTGCATCCTTGCGGACGACATGCGCTTGCCACCCAAAAGTATCCATTTTGTTAACCATCAAACGTTTGCCACTGTCTCATGTTTTGTTACGGATCGGTTTCAACCAACGTGTGTTTCCTTTCAAAGGTCAGATAGGGTATTTATATGTCGAACGTGTAGTTAAATTATACACATTTACTAGCTACACTAAATTCTACTGTAAAAACTGCATTGTTCCAATTACTATCATTTGCCACTTCACTCGGAATAGGAGCCTCGTTTAACTGCTGCTCAATGTCGCAAATGCCATCCTTACAAACGAAATCAAGCCTCACTAAACGTGTCCGACCACAATCCTAGCGCTGTACACACTGTGCTCGGTGGCCTAGTCAATGTATTGTGCTCGGGAACTCTACTAGCTCACATCTTGATAACTCATTCCTGATTTATAACGTAATTTCAACCTGACCCACCATTAACCACAGACGACATGTATTGATTAAAACCGAGGGAAAAAATGTATCGTATTCAACCCTGAATTGAATATGGAAGAGTCTTTACAGAGGGTGTGGGTGGCTCTTAAAAGAACCTTTGGGTCAAGTGTCGAAACAGGTCAAAATTGTAGATTAACCGCCGAAACCATACAGAGTACGTCCCTGGCGCTTGAGAGCGTAGACGACGTCCATGGCAGTCACGGTCTTTCTCTTAGCATGCTCGGTGTACGTAACAGCATCACGGATAACATTCTCAAGGAATACCTTCAAAACACCACGAGTCTCTTCGTAGATCAAGCCTGAGATACGTTTCACGCCGCCACGACGAGCAAGGCGACGGATTGCAGGCTTGGTTATGCCCTGGATGTTATCTCTCAACACTTTACGGTGACGCTTAGCGCCTCCCTTGCCGAGTCCTTTACCTCCTTTGCCTCTTCCTGACATGACGTCAAATGCGGTGGTTTGGTGGTTGTAATGAATTGAACACAGACACACCGGCTTTATCTCTCGACGGTACGGACGTGAAGGAACACTGCAAGCGCCATTTTTATAGTCTCTGAGGATTTGCAATGAAAGGGACTATCTCCCAACATGGCCTTCTGTATGCTGACACTATTTGTGTAGCCAACATTCTCAAAGCCATTTTCCAAAGGTAATGAAAGGGATCGCAATAGTCATACAGCGATCGGTCATAACCCCCTGGGAGCCCAGTAAAAGTGGGGTTTTCCCTTACATTTATTTTTGGGGGGTGTAATTTCCTGTTTATTTAGTCTTTAAACATCTTACAATTTAGACTTTTGAAAATGTTCTTTTATTTTGTATAGGTCCACTGTAGTGGACCACGGGATCATTTTTGCGTGAAAAGACAGCCAAACTTGGAGGATAGAACAACTGAACATCGCCCTAGAGTGACAATACATTTACATTTACATGTATTCATTTAGCAGACGCTTTTATCCAAAGCGACTTCCAAGAGAGAGCTTCACAAAGTGCATAGGTCACTGATAATAACAACAAGATAGCCCCACAGCATTGCGGGTAGTCAAAAACAAGTACATATTGTGAACAACCAAAAAATAGTGCTAAAGGGAAGAAACCACAAGAGCATGTAGTTAAACAAGTTAAAATTACACAACATTAATCTCTAAGTGCAGGTGTACCTGTAGGAAAGCAATAAAAATAGGATTAACTAAAAAAGAATACAACAGTTTAAATCAGCTACCACTAACCAACAAGAGCAACAGTCTAAGCAAGAGTCATTGTGAACCTTGAGGAAACTAGTGTTGGGTTCAGCAAACCCTTCCTAAGTAGGCTACCATTGTACTCCCGGAACAAGTGCGTCTTGAGCCTTCTCTTGAAGGTGGAGAGACAGTCCGTGTCTCTGATGGAGGTGGGGAGTTGATTCCACCACTGGGGTGCCAGGCGGGAGAAGAGCTTGTGCTGGGACCGGGCGGTCTTGAGAGGTGGGACCACCAGGCGGTTGTCTGAAGAAGACCGTAGGTGGCGGGTGGGGGTGTAAGGCTGCAGGAGAGACTTGAAGTAGTCGGGCGCAGTCCCGTTCACTGCTCGGAAGGTCAGTACCAGGGTCTTGAATCTGATGCGGGCCGTTATGGGTAGCCATTGGAGGGAGATGAGGAGCGGTGTAACGTGGGAGCGTCTGGGTAGATTGTAGACCAGACGGGCCGCTGCGTTCTGAATTCTCTGAAGAGGGCGGGTTGCGCATGATGGGAGACCGGCGAGCAGCGAGTTGCAGTAGTCCAACTTGGGCTGTAGGGTCATCTTGACAGTCAGGAAGTGTAGGTAGCACAGGTGTGAATCTAATAGGATGAAGAAAAAAACACCTATGAAAACTCATAAACAAGAACAATAATTAAACCTCACGCAAATCAAATTAGATTAAATGTAGTGGTAGTGCATTATTATAAAATTATAGTGTTGACCATACTCATGGAAACAAACGTTGCATTCTTGAGACATTTTTTATGGCATTCATGGCATCACTGTGGAAATCTTAAAATCTTAGAGATAACAGAAACATATAACATAAATAACCCTAACCCTGGTCATAAATACAACCTACTTGCTACTAGATGATGAGAGAGATAAGGATGAGTTTGAGCCTGGGATAGAAGAAGATGTTGGAAGATGATGCAGGAGGCTGAGACGTTACAGACACAGAGACAGACAGACAGGATAAGGAAAGATGTTGCCCTCTTTGGGCGAATTTACCAAAAAGGTTTATTGTCACATTTAAACGTGGGGAGTGATATTTAAAACGTATATTATAAAGTAATTGTAGTAATACAAACATGTAATAATACATATTATAGGCCTATAATATATATATAGGTATTCATATAATCAACTATATTGGAGACAGAGGCTTGCGGGGAATCTGCACCATGTTACAACATATTATTGTGTGTGTGTGTGTGTGTGTGTGTGTGGGGGGGGGGGGGGGGTTGCCACGTTGTAAATAAAAACGGTGGAAAATGCAGCCTTTATTTGTATTATTATTTTTGTTGTTGTTATTATTATTATGTATTTAATCTACATAGTGATTTACATTATGTGGACACATGTAGTTTCTAGAGATATGCATAATAAACCCGTTACAAAATACACACTTTTTTTATGTCGAGGCAGTGCTTAACCTACATCGGCTTCAGCAGACAACTGATCTTTGTATTCTTTAAAAGTCATAAAGGCTCTTGGGGGCTTTGAAGGTGCGTATGGATATCGTTTTAAGACACTTGAGAGTGAGTGTAACGAACTAGGCCTACCCGTTTTTAACTGGCACTTGGGGTTACACATTACAAAGACACATTTCAGTTTGTCTTTGATTTATGCACTGAAACAGACAATTTTGCACGTTGAAATACTCAAATCGTCATGATCCATGTTCTTGTTTCAATTGCAAATGACCAAATGTGAATTTTGATCTTAAAAAAATAACTTACGTTCCACATACATATTTCGAGTAGGAGTAGGCTACCTTGATTTGTTCAGGGTTCCATTTCACACATATTGTCACGCACATTCGTGTATTTAATTCTCCGTCTAATTATTAAAAAGCAGTGAAATATGGTGTTTTCTTCATTCAGAAAGTAAGTATTGAAACTCGTCTCTGCATTCAGAATGTTTTTGGTTTGAACGGTCATCGTGAACTTCAAAGATTAGGCATGGTCTTTTGACACTGTGTCGTGCTATGTCCGTGACAGATAACCATAGTCTTAACTTGACATCACGTATTCACATTTCTACACACTCTCTACTCCTTGCCATTTCATGAGGTGAAATGCTAAGACCACAGGGCGATGTTTGTGTCTCGGGTCCAGGTCGCTGCAGTTGGCGCCTGCCTTGAGAATGACACCACAACTGATAAACATAATGCTGTAGGCTATGGATTATATCCTGCGTTACATGCGTCGCTATTGGTGGCTGTGAGTACACACCATAAGTAATGTTTTCAAAGAAATTAATTGGGTAAAAGGGCTGTATTTGGTGATTTAGCCTTTCTCGGAGAGTGAAAATATAGGTCAAATCATTTGGGGAAGGGAGACAGAATCCACCGATGGCTCGGGACTAGAGACCTGTGTTTTACGCGACTCAGAAGACGCACATTAAAAACCTTTGGCACCCGAATTGGCTAGCCCAAAACTGCAAAGTATATTGCCTGACATCTTGGCCCACTGTGCAACGTGTACTGGTCGGAATAGAATACACTTTTAAACACTTTAGAGGGAAAATGCCATCGGTAAACCCGTGGGCAAAGCCCATTCTCGGAGTTCAACGCTGGCGTGTTGGGACAGTTGCAACTAAAAACAGGAGGCTTCCACTACTAAAACAAGTTTATTATGAGCATTAAGAAGTTTACTTTCTAGCCACCGATGCTTTTGGACAGTTTGTCTATTCCAGCTTCGATTTGTACACCGTTATACACGAGGAGAAAACACAAGAGGCACAGCTTGTCGATTGCAGACTGCGGTCGAGCTGACTAATTGAGTCTACACAGTTCTCATACCGCCTTTAAGGCCAGCCCCCAGCCCGGAGCCGAACACCACTCCCGAGCACAGAAATCAGTGGAGTTTACTCGAGCAATCGGTTCAAACGACAGACATGGCAGAAGTCGCCCCTGCAGCTCCCGCTCCGGCCAAGGCACCCAAGAAGAAGGCAGCAGCTAAGCCCAAGAAAGCGGGACCCAGCGTCAGTGAGCTGATTGTTACGGCTGTGTCCGCCTCCAAGGAACGCAGCGGCGTGTCCCTGGCAGCGCTCAAGAAGGCTCTTTCAGCGGGGGGCTACGATGTAGAGAAGAACAACTCCCGCGTCAAGATCGCCGTCAGGAGTCTGGTTACGAAGGGGACCTTGGTCCAGACCAAGGGAACCGGCGCCTCAGGGTCTTTTAAGATCAACAAGGCCGCCGAGACCAAGGCAAAGAAGCCTGTCAAGAAGGCCGTCACTCCGAAGCCCAAGAAGGTTGTCGCTAAGAAGCCCGCTGCGGCCAAGAAGCCCAAGAAGGCTGTGGCGAAAAAAACGGCACCTGCCAAGAAGTCTCCCAAGAAGGTAAAGAAGCCCGTGGCAGCAAAGAAGACTACCAAGAGCCCCAAAAAGGCCAAGAAGCCTGTGACGCCCAAGAAGGTAGCAGCCAAGAGCCCGAAGAAGACAGTCAAGGCAGCCAAGCCAAAGGCGGCCAAGCCCAAGGCCAAGAAGGCTACACCCAAGAAGAAGTAATTTCTTGAATACGACTTCTACGTGGCAGTTGCATTGCTCAGTTACACATGCAAAAACAAAAGGCTCTTTTAAGAGCCACCAGCTCTTTCCGTTAAAGCGCATTTGCATTTGTTAATTTCCCTCCACAAATACTAGGTGTTTGGCTGAAGCATAACTATTGCTTTGAGTAAATGGGATTATCATACTCTGTCGTTGACATGGGCATCCCTCCGGTCAAACAGGCCACAAGTATTTGTTACATTGTGGGGGAAATCTTCCCCCGCTCATAGACCGCTTTTCATGGTAGCGACTTAAAATAAACAAAGTTTCTGAGTTCCATTGCGTAGTGCTCCGCTCCACAGGGCAGCTCAGCTCAGAGAGCAAACATAGACTTTATATTTTATATATTATATTATATATTAATCAGCAAATGAATGAAGATCAAAATGTATCTGCATGCATGGGCGTCGCCATAATGTACCTTGGGGGGGTCACGTCTGGCTTGGTCCTAACCAGACCCTCTTACATTTCATTTGTACAGAGGGTCTGGGATCTCTCGATTGACAAACGTTAACTTCCTTGAAGGCGGGTCCTCTGTTGAAGTTTAAAACTATTGGATCCGCCCAGAGCCACTCAGATTTGCCTTAACTAATCGCAAGCGTTCGACTTAGCCAACTCCTTCACCACTACTGTAACGGAGCTAGCTGCCATAGCTGGAAAATCAAACGTTTCCCGAACCCCGTGGGGAGGAGGGCCACAACATCATGGCCACCAACAAAACTCAGCAAGGAATGTTCTTGCTCCGGCTTTAACCTATATTCGGCAGCGTTGCCACAACCGTAGAATAGTTTGCTCGCATCTTTCTCCGCCGCCATTATTGAACTACTCAAACAAGTGCACGACATTAACGTCATCGTTCTCAGCCACTCCCTCTGTTCGCTGATTGGACCTACAAAAAATGTGTTTCTGGAAACCGACATCAGAGCCTAGCTCCCAGACCTAGTACAGAAGCAAAATCCAAATTGAGCGGAAGTACGTAGGAGGGCAGAGCCAGGCTAGGTCACGTCCCCCTCACTTAAAAAAAACAAAACACATTTGCGATCAAAATATTAGTGCAGGGGTGGGGAGCGCTCGTACTGTCGTTGCCAACAATTTGTGTTGGAATTAAAGCCATTTTAGCAGAACCGCGTTGTCCGCTTTCCATCAAAAGTAATTGGGTGTGCTAGGCAACACCTGAACACACTGTGAGAAGATTTGAGAGCTAGCTACAATTAGCCTACCATTTATTTTCATTTACATAATGAAAAGAGCTAAAAATGCTATACAATAAACAACTTACTAACCTCGACCGTTCGATTAGTGAGTAGTTATTATTTAGCCATTACAAGTGGAACAGCATTTGTTGATTTCTTAATCTGGGTCTAAAATATGTAATGTTTTTGGCCGTGTTCAGACCTAGGCGTCTGTTTCAGGCAGAAAGAGATGACAAGGATGTTTTTTTTTTAGTAGCTAAAAAATAAATTAATCATCGCCTACTACCCCTTCTGGGGCTTAGGCCGCAAACAAGAGTTCTCCAAGCATCTCGGTCCTGAGCCAACATCTCAAGCTGTCCCCCAGTGATGATGATGACAAAATAAATTGCTGGTGTTTTTTTTATTGCGATAACAACCGTGAGATAATCTGGAGTTAACCTTAGCTAACATGCTAGTTGCTAGAATTGTCTTCCAAATTAAACAGGGTTGCTCAACTTGTGATTTTGGAAATATGCAGAATTTCCTTGCTACATGTTAGTCTGTAACATGAAGTCAAAACTGTCAAACCATTAAAACCATACCCTCAGGATGTTATCTAATGAGACAAGAGACACGTCCTTCTCTCCATATTAGTATGCTGCCTATGCATTATAAATTTGGTATTGGTAAATGGAGTATATGGCTGATACTTTTTGGGGCTTTGCTATTTAGGGAAACTGATTCAACCACCTAAACCATGTTTTTTCTGAAAGCTTACATCCTAAGGATGTGATCTGTGGAAAAGACTAGCCTACAGGTTCTATTTCGTGGAGCTCCGCCCCATAGGGGAGCTCTGCTCCTAATGGTTTACCCGCTGCCTAGTGCAGCCAATGACTGAAGATCAAAATGTATCCGCACCTATCACTCACACAGGTGCCCTATATAAGGGGGTGACAGCCGTCACTCATCCTCCCAAAAAAGCTCTCCGTTTCGGAGAGGCGGCTGCGCTTTGATTTTTTCCAGGTGGAAGAGCCCCTTGAAGATGTGGTCTCGGCCCTGATCTCCGACGAGGAGAGTTCGGAGTTTGAGGACCACCTCGAGGCGGCAAATGAGGCGCAACCGTCTAGTAGGGACCCTCCTGTGGAGGTTATCCTGAAGAACGTGTTGCGCACAGCCCCCCTGTCCTTTCCTGATGTGGAAGGGCGGGCGCTGAGTTCAATTTCGGAGGATGACGAGGAGCCGGCTCCCGGCCCTACTGTCACTTCTGCACTGTCTCGAAGGGCGGATTTCCCTGCAATCATTAAGAAAGCAGCGGAGATCATGGGCGTTCCGCTGCCGGCCTCTCCTCCTGTGGAGGAAGAGGACCCGTGGGAGGTTGGCCCCCATGCAAAACGCATGAAGACGTCAAAACCCCTGTGCCCCACTATGCCAAAGCTGGCTGATTACGTGCAGGGCTCCTGGGAAGCGCCTTTGATGGCTAACGCGCCAGTCAAAGCGCTGCTCCCTTTCACGAGGGTGACCGGGCTGGGAGAGGCGGTTAAGACCGGCCCCCCGCCCTTGGAACCGTCCCTCGCGGCATACCTGGTTCCAGGGGCCAGCGCGTGGATGACGACTAAGAAGGCAAACCTGCCGTCCTCCCGTGACAAGCTTACTGCCTCTCTGGCAGACAAAGCTTATGTCTGGGGTGCGCAGGCAGCGGCAGCCTCCGGCAACGCCGCCCTTTTAACGGCGGCGGTCTCAAAGCTCTCGACGGAGAAACCTGAGGGCCTGTCGCCGGAGGAGACGTCGTGGGTGGCCAGGATGGCGTCCGCGGCGCTCCACCTGAATCAGGGGGCGGCCATTTGTGCAGGCAGAGCAATGGGCAACAGCCTTGTTGTTCATCACCACCTCTGGCTGTCCCTGACGGCCATGAGAGAGGCGGACAAGTCTGCCCTGCTGAATGCCCCGGTGACGGGCGAGGGCCTGTTCGGACCGGCTGTGGCTGCAGCGTCCGAACGCTTCTCGCGCCTGGAGGAGGAGAGGAAGCACCTGCTGGGGCATATGCCCCTGCAGAAAAAGGCTAACGCTGCTCCCTTCTCTATCCCTGCAGGTGCCACACAAGGTAGAAGGAAACGAGCTCGCCGTCCGGTGGCACGAGCGGCCACTGCGACGCAGGCTGCTCCTCCCGCGACACCTGTTCCACCTTTGGCTGTTCCCCCCGAGAGAGCGGGTTACAGCCGTCCGCCTAATCCCAGCTGGCGTGGTGGCGGAGGTGGGAAAAAGAGGAGGGCGTGACTGGCGGCGGGGACCGAGGCTTCGGTTCCCACCCCTGTTTGTAGGGATGAAATAAAGAGGCTTGGACCTCCGCTTTACTCTTTCCCAGAAAGACAAGTGTTCCATCCAGTGCCTCTTGCAATCTCGACAGTTACTGAGCTGAGCACTCGTACTGTTGTCGAGCGGAGTAATGAGTTGGTTTCGGTTCGCGAGTTTCCAACTACTAGCGATGCCAAACCATCGGGCACGTACATAGCGGAGTCTGGCCCAGCTAGCAAGCGTGTGGCCAGACCGCTAGCCGCCCCCATGCGCCATAACACAGCGTGTGACTCTGTTATCACGTTACATGAGCCACCGCTGCAACGTTACGCGCAGATCTCTGGTCGCGCTGTGAGTCTTCTCGAGGATCATAATGAGGACAGCACTCAGGCCTCTTTTGGCCTTGAGACGCTGCTCCAGCCCTTTCGAGTTGACCCCGCCTTGGGCTGTGTCGCCGAGTCGGTGCACAGCGGCGGCTGGGGTCAGACGAGAGTACGGCCGTTTCCTGTCTGCGGCTCCGCAGCTGAACGCACGCCCGCTCTCTCTGCATTATGCAGAGTGGCGAGAGTCATGCTCACTGTCAGGCTGGCTAGACAGGATACTGAGAGAGGGTTATACCATCCAGTTCATGCGCACTCCTCCTCCTTTCAGAGGAGTGAGGGAGACACGCTTGTCCTGTCCGCTGAAAGCGCTCGCACTTCGGAAAGAGATAGCAAGCTTGCTGACCAAAGGGACGGTGATCCCTGTCCCCAGAGATCAAGAGAACTCGGGTCTCTACTCCCCTTATTTTTTGGTTCCCAAGAAAAACGGGCAGATGAGACCGATTTTAGATCTGAGGGTGCTCAACGAGAGTGTGGCCAAACGGCCCTTTCGCATGCTGACGATAAAGCGTTTGCTGACTTGTGTGCAGCGGAACGACTTTGGGATCAGCATAGATCTGAAGGACGCGTATTTCCATGTGCCTATCAAACTGAAGCACAGGAGATTTCTGCGTTTTGCCTTCGAGGGGAAGAAGTACGAGTACACGCGCCTGCCGTTTGGGTACGCGCTGGCTCCTCGAACTTTCTCCAAGTGCGTGGAAGCAGCTCTAGAACCGTTACGGCGGAGGGGTATACGCATTCTGGCGTACCTCGACGACCTGTTAGTTCTGGCTCAGTCTCCGGACAGAGCTATCCAGGACGCGATCTCACTGGTGACTCAGCTCAGCCAGTTGGGGTTCGCGGTCAACTGGGAGAAGAGCGCTCCATGGCCCGCTCAGCAGTTTACCTACCTAGGTATCCATTTGGACACTGTTGGGATGAGAGCCAGACTGTCGGCACCACGGAGAGAGGCTATTTCGATAGCTCTCCGTGCGTTCCGGGTCTCACGCACAGTCACCGCACTGTCGGTGATGTCCCTGTTGGGGTTGATGGCGGCGGCTCATGTAGTAGTGCCATTGGGCCTGTTATACATGCGCAAGCTGCAGAGATGGTTCGCTCAGCTGCGGTTGGATCCGGTGCGACACCGCCGCAGACTGCTAGTGATACCGAGATCAGTCAAAGCCGATCTGAGCCATTGGAGAGACCCGCGTGTCTTGACGCGCGGAGTCGACATGGGCAGAGTGACATCTCTCTACCCGGTCTTTACGGACGCGTCCTTGACCGGGTGGGGTGGAGTATGTCAGGCGGGCTCAATAGGAGGAAGATGGGAACCGTCAGAGACGCGTCACATCAACCTCCTGGAGCTCGAAGCGGTTCGACTGACTCTGTGCCATTTCGCGCTGGTGTTGAAGGATCAAGACGTTCTCGTCAGATCCGACAACAGGGCGACGGTGGCTTACATCAACAGACAGGGAGGGGTGCGCTCTCCATCTCTTCATCGCTTAGCGGAGGAAGTGTGGACTTGGGCTTTCACGCACCTGCGCTCCCTGAGAGCTCAGCACATTCAAGGTCTGCTCAACGAAGGAGCGGACCTGATGTCAAGGGGCGGCCCGAGAGAGGACGAGTGGAGGTTGAAACCGTCCATCGTTTCTCTGATCTGGGCACGCTTCGGCCGAGCACAGGTGGATCTGTTTGCGTCACGAGCCAACACACAGTGTCCTCTATGGTTCTCGCTGCGCACACAGGACAGACCTCCGCTGGGAGTCGATGCGTTCGCGCACCGTTCCTGGCCGAGAGGTCTACTGTACGCATTTCCACCTCTGGCCTCCATCCTTTCCTTGCTGGCTCGGGTGAGGTCGGAGGGGCTGTCGGTCATTCTGATAGCCCCCGATCGCCCCGGAGCCCCGTGGTTCCCGGAACTGATGGGGATGATGGTAGGCGGGCCTTGGCCCATACCTCACCAGATGGATGCGCTCTCTCAGGCCGGAGGCCTGGTGAAGAGCCCTCCAGTGATCGGAGGCCCACTTATGGCCTGGCTACTGAGAGGGAGCTCTTAGAGCGCAGGGGTCTGTCTGATGCTGTCATTCAGACCATTCTGGGTGCGCGCGCACAATCTACTGCTAGAGGGTACGCGTCGCGCTGGCAAGCCTTTGCACAATGGTGTGGAAAACGGAACCTTGACCCGGTCTCATGTCCGGTCGAAATGTTCTTGTGTTTCTTACAATCGTTGTTTGACGAGGGCTTAGCCGCGAGCACTGTGCGTGTTTACGCGGCTGCCATTTCGGCATGTCACGAAGGGTTCGCAAAGACGACACTGTTCAGCCACCCGCTGGTCAAGCGTTTTCTGGCTGGGGTGTGTAGGCTCAGGCCACCTCCGAGAGCGTCAACACCTATATGGGATTTATCTCTGGTGTTAGACGCTCTGTGCGGACCACCTTTCGAGCCCATAGACAACGTGTCATTACGTTTGCTTTCTCTCAAGACCAGTCTGCTCCTCGCTTTGACTACGGCTAAGCGAGTGAGCGACTTGTGCGCTCTGTCAACGCGAGCGGATTGTTTGATCATCTCGGGTGATCGAACGAGAGCAGTGTTGCGTCCTAATCCGGCCTTTATCCCCAAGGTGATTAGCCGAGCGTTCAGGGCACAGAGCTGCGAACTGAGAGCCTTTTTCCCGCCTCCGCACAGCGGAGAGGAGGAAAGACGCTTACATGGGCTGTGCCCAGTGCGCGCTCTGTTGCGCTATCTGGAATGCACAGCAAGTATCAGATCTTCTCCCCAGTTACTGATCTGCTACGGTGGATCGAGAGCTGGCTTGCCACTCTCCAAACAGAGACTTTCTCACTGGCTCTGCGAGGCTATTGGTCTCGCATACGAGTCTATGAGATGTCCCGTGCCACCTGGCATTCGGGCTCATTCCACCCGAGGAGTGGCAGCCTCAGCCGCCATCCTCAGGGGTGTGGGAGTGGAGGAGATTTGTGAGGCGGCGTCTTGGTCGTCGCCTTCACCATTTGTACGATATTATCTGTTGGACGTTTCCTCCTCATCTTTTGCGCATTCTGTCCTCAGCATGGCTGGTGGATCAGGTGTAGCGAGATGACAACTTGCTAGGTTCTTGTGGGCCCTAGATGCGAGTTGTTCATTGGTTATATCGCCAAATGTGGGACAGGCAGACGTTCTCAGTTGAGATGTCTTTACTGTATGTATTCTGTTGCCCCTCCAGCTATGCTGTTGTGCAGGCGAGAGAAACAACATGAGTTTCTAAGTAAACTTCCCCTGTTTTTCTTACCCTGGACGGCTCTCTGTGTCACAGTAGGGGTCTGACCGGGAGGACAGACCCTATGTATTATTTACATCAGCAGGTCTGTCCTCGGTGTCTTGTGAGATGATGAGTCTTTTTAGATCTAGTCTCACTGGGGGTATATCTGGCCTCGCTCGCTCCGCCTAAACCATTAGGAGCAGAGCTCCCCTATGGGGCGGAGCTCCACGAAATAGAACGATAGTTAATGGAGGTAACTCCAGTTCTATGAGTGGAGCGGAGCCCCATAGGGCTGCAGGCCCAGCTCGACTTATTCAACCCGGCTGTATTTAATACTTTTGGGAGGATGAGTGACGGCTGTCACCCCCTTATATAGGGCACCTGTGTGAGTGATAGGTGCGGATACATTTTGATCTTCAGTCATTGGCTGCACTAGGCAGCGGGTAAACCATTAGGAGCAGAGCTCCCCTATGGGGCTCCGCTCCACTCATAGAACTGGAGTTACCTCCATTAACTATCGTTCTGAAGAAATTTGATGTCAACCATTTTAGCGAATGGTGCCCAAAATGAGGAGCGACGGAAAGGAACAAAGAGAAGGATGGGGGCCAAATACCCCCCTCGCCGTTTGAGATTAAGGAAAAGACTCCGCCTTCAGTTTTGCCGCTACCTCTGATTGGATTGAGACTGAACCGGCCTTGTGACCAATGACTGCCAGTTACCGTGAAGTATAATATCTGGGCTATGACCGATGCCATTCACTGTAATCTAAAAAACCCAACAAAATGAGCGGAAGAGGAAAAACCGGAGGAAAAGCCAGGGCCAAGGCAAAGACCAGGTCTTCCCGCGCCGGGCTTCAGTTTCCCGTGGGACGTGTCCACAGACTTCTCCGTAAAGGAAACTACGCTCAGCGTGTGGGAGCTGGCGCACCCGTGTACTTGGCCGCTGTACTCGAGTACCTGACTGCTGAGATTCTTGAGTTGGCTGGCAACGCTGCCCGCGACAATAAGAAAACTCGCATCATCCCTCGTCACCTGCAGCTGGCTGTCCGCAACGACGAAGAATTGAACAAACTCCTCGGCGGTGTCACCATCGCACAGGGTGGAGTTCTGCCTAACATCCAGGCAGTACTTCTTCCCAAGAAGACCGAGAAGGCCGTCAAGGCCAAGTAACGTTCCTGTGTGATTTCATGTGATTACTCAACCTTCCAAAGGCTCTTTTAAGAGCCAACCATTTAACTCAAGAAAAGCGCTTTCACCATATTAACCTATTGCATAGAGGTATCATATTATTTCACTAGTGGACTATTCATAGATGTAGTGGGCTACACCAAAACTCCATGCCCCACGTGACTGAACAATAATAAACATACTGCATTTCAAATAAAGTTTGAAATTTAGACGGGCACGGAGACTTTGTAAAATCCCCTAAGGCTCGTTCAAAGAGCCATCCACATCACTCTTGCAAAGCCAATATGTTCTTGAGGTTTTTCATGAGCCAGACAGTTAACAAGTTACTAATGTGTCACCTTGAATATCCCTTATGAGTGTTACGTCCCTCATGAAAAGTAAAATGTGTCCTTACCAGGTGTAGCCTACGTGGGTCTACTAAAGAGCGTCGCCCAATGGCTTTCGGAAAACCATCTTAATACGCGCGGCCATATTTGTCTATCTACTCTCGATATAACGCTTTTCAAACAAGCACCAAAAGGCTGAGAGGTTAATCGTCTATTGCGCACAGGAATAAAGATGCTCATTTACAAATGAGAGAATCTATTTTTTATCTTCATTGGAGGAGACCTTTTGTGGAAGAAGAAAGAAAAAGAAAAAGAAGAACAAAAGGTATATATCTGCACGCAAATAAATACGCTGTCCCCGCGTAATAGAATAGCGTTATTCTGGAAATTGTGATTAAATTTGGCCTTTTGAAAGGGAAAATTGAAGTTGTTTGAGACGGATTCTTAAATTTAAAATAATAATTGCAAACCAATCTTAGGAGTGGGGCGGAGTCTCGTTTGAATTTTTGGCGGGCCTGACTACATCCAATGGCGGGGGAGAGGGAGGCTCCTGCCTGACAATGAGGCTGTCCAATCAATGCACGACGTGGCTGGAGATATAAACTTGTTCACTTCCCCTTTACCGTATTCAGTGTCGTATCGAAGAGAAGGGAACAAGCACCATGGCCAGAACCAAGCAGACCGCTCGTAAATCTACCGGTGGCAAAGCCCCGAGGAAGCAGCTCGCCACCAAGGCAGCCCGTAAGAGTGCGCCAGCCACCGGTGGCGTGAAGAAGCCCCATCGTTACAGGCCCGGCACCGTGGCTCTGAGAGAGATCCGTCGCTACCAGAAGTCGACTGAGCTGCTGATCCGCAAGCTCCCCTTCCAGCGTCTGGTCAGAGAAATCGCCCAGGACTTCAAGACTGACTTGCGGTTCCAGAGTTCCGCAGTGATGGCTCTGCAGGAGGCTAGCGAAGCCTACCTGGTCGGTCTCTTCGAGGACACCAACTTGTGCGCCATCCACGCCAAGAGGGTTACCATCATGCCCAAGGACATCCAACTGGCCCGCCGCATTCGCGGAGAGCGCGCCTAAATGTAATTTGACTGCAACACCCCCAAAGGCTCTTTTAAGAGCCACTTCATTATCTCTATGAAAAGACCAAGTACTCCCGTTTCCTTGCATGCTTGTAGTATTTGAAATAACATTACCATTTGACACTGCTGGCAACAGTGTTGAGTATGCCTGTCCAAGGAATGTGATTTGCATCAAATGCACTAACAATCGATGACATTAAGCAGCTCCATTAGATTTTGCCAAGAACGACTGTCCCACTTTTCTAACGCACCATATACAAGAAACGATTACATGCTTGGCCTATATCGAATTAGGACTTTCCTTGCATGCTTGTAGTCTATGCAAAACGGCTGGCACCACTGCTGTAGGACTTTTCACACAAAACGACTTGCAACAAATAAGCAGGTACATTTTATCTGGTCCAGAACCAACTTATTCAAAACAATTGGTGCGGTATGAATTGAATTCCCAAAATGCTACTACTCAAGTCTCACAAATATCCACTCTTCTATCCCGAAATATCAAAAACTTGCACTCATTTTATTTGAATGTTGGCCCAAAAGAAAAGCTTTTTCTTGAATAATTATTTTATAAAGAATTTATAGAGGATTGGCACACTGCCCTCGGGACTTCAGGTGCCACCAACCCTGGTAGGCTAGCATATGTGGTCTATTTATTTCACTAAAACATATATAATTTTAACATTCATATTTTCGGTTTCTTACAGATAACTTACATTTAAAGGTAGTCGCTTGTTGATTTGAACTCATCATTAAACATTACCTCATTCATTTACATTTACATTTATTCGTTTAGCAGACGCTTTTATCCAAAGCGACTTCCAATTCATGGTTCATGGTCCGTGTTCAGTGTGGTGCACTCAATGATATCAAATGGCGCAGTGACTTCTTTCATCCATTCAAATAGGCCGAATGACAGATTACATGTTGGAGACACAGTCTTGTGTTATACAAATGGACGTACAAAAGGAAGTAAAATCACAGTTTTATCTATATGATTATCTATTATCTTGTCCAAGGGGTATCAAAAAATGTGTCCAAGCCATAGTTAGACTGAGCAATTACATATCTCTTTTCACAGCTTGATTTGGTTTGATCACCTCTGGACCAGGCCATGCCAGCGGCTCTGGACACAGACACAACCATGCCCACGGCCACCAGTACCCCCAGGGAGCCAACAGTGGCCCCAGGAACACCTCCAGACCAGGCCATGCCCCCGGCCCCAAACATCACCACAGCCACAGTCATGCTGGGCGTGCCAACAGCCACACCCACGGCCCTCCTTCCCCCCCAGAGCATTCCTTCCAGCCCCAGGTACAATCAGCTTCTTCCCCATCTGACTGTAGAATCCTAAGTCCTTTATCTTGATAACGTTTTGAGACATCCTACTGTATGTTGATATGGTTGAGGGGATTTGACCTTCTGGAAGTTTGAAGATGGGAGAGGAGTATTTATCTTGTCCACGATTGTGCAGCAGGAGCCTGAGGAGGAGGAGAGGGTTCCGAAGGAAGACTCTGGATATGAACACGCTGAGGGGGAGGAGTCACATCAGGCTCCGCCCCCTGGGAACAGAGAAGTTTCCCGCCTCATGTTAGTCCAAATACACTCACACTTTATTGCACAATATGTTCATAACAGATTCAAGCCATTTTGAAAGCACAACATGAACTGAGATGTTTGTTGTGGTGGTTACAGGACCTATCTTCAGGAGAAACAGGTCCAAGACTTGAGCAATAAAATTGTGGCCCTTCGTGAGGCATTTCATGTGAGTTTATCGATCTCAAGTATATCAGAATGCAGGAACATGTCAATATCCAGAAATCTAGATTTTCAACTTGAGATGACCTTGTGTTACAGTCACTCCTGACCCAGGACAGCACAAAAAACTTCCTGCTAGTTGCAGGAAAGATGATTCTTTCAGGGCTGGTCCAGCTCAACCAGGCGGTAAGGACCAGGCATCTTAGAACAACAGAGACTTTGATGGTCCATTGATGAACGTAATGATTATATTCTTCTCTCTGATATAGGATATTAGTTCCCTCTGCACATCGTTCAACCGCCTGGTGAGCTACATTGAAGATCCCGCCCACAGGGCTGGGATAGAGAGGGAGCTGGCCTCTGTCAACGTGAGTAATGATAACAAATTGAAATAATTGTGCATTTTACATATTGATTTATCATGTTCAAGTAAATGTCAAGGTACATTCTGCTCAGATATTGTTGGGCATTGCTTTGAGCAGCCCATGTCAGTTTTGCCTGTGTTTGGTTTCTGCAGATCCATCACACCAACTTCCTGGATATTGTGTATGATTTCATCATTCTGGGAGTGATAAAAAACAATGCTGCCTTGCCTCCACAAAACGTAAGTTGTACTGAGAAAAGAGAAAAGCTTTGAAGACTTTAGAGTTTTAAGATATCGAATAATTCATTGTAACTTTGTTAATGACAAACTTCTGACCCCAAGAAGCAGGAACAGGGATTCCTTGATCACCTTTTCCAGGTGCTGGAGCCAATTGTAACCCCTCCAACTGGATGGCAGCCATGTGCCAAAATGTTCCAGGAAGTCCTTCAGTTACACAAATGTATTTCCTGTTTCATGGTCAAGCTGGTTTTGCTTACTTTTATGTTCTGGATCTATGTGTGGAATAACGTTGTGTTGTGTCTCACTGATCTCAGGTCCAGCTAATGAAGTTGCTAGACAGCATCCTGGATCTGGACGAGTCCACCTTCAGCCAAGCTGACGTCCTATCAGCTGTGCTCTTCAGCCGGCTGGAGGGAATCATCCAGGAGCTGCTGGGAGATCTAGATGGCTGCTGACTTTCACAGCCAGACCTCCCCACTTGACATTTATTCACATCTATAAAGTCTGCTTCATTTAATAAACTGCAGACCCACGTACATGTTTTGGCCATTTTGTGAAATAATTAGCATGAGGGATATGCTATGGAACATGGAGAAAGATTTTTAGAGATTTAATCAAGTCATCAAATCAAATTGAATTGGTATAGTCCTTTTTACAAGTGTTGTCACAGAGAGCTTCACATATACCCACATATCAGCACCTATAACAACCTAAACCTCAAGGAAGACAAGGAAAACCTTGGGAGGAGCATTCAGTGAGATCCCCTCCTCCAGAGACAAATCAAATTCTGTTTTAATGTCAGTAGATTTAATATGGTGTTTGGGAACCGTTCAACTTTCACTGTCAGAGCAGCACAGTTTCACACAGAGAGCACCACTATTTTGGTAAGACTTGTCCATCTCCTTCTCCGTCCGTCCTTCCATCTAACTGGGCCTGACAGACCGGCAAACCCAGACAAATGTAACACTAGCTTGTTTGCATCGTAGAAAACAGATTGTCATACAATTGTCATTGTAACATAACAACAATGTAATTTCATCTCATGTGCAGTTCTCTGTTCAGAACTGCACATTAGAAAACAATGATCAATTTGTCTGAGGCATATGTGTATATGCGTCCCCCGCCAGCGCTCCCTGCGTTTCTTCATGATGACCAGAAAGAGGCAGCGTTCGCCAGCCCGTAGCGGGCCTTGGTTGTACCCCTGCTTTGCCACTGCGTTTATCTTTTAGTTGCCTGCCTGCTTTTAGTAGTTCTGCTGAGTGTTTTCAGATTAACAGTGAAGTTCACATTGATCACAACCTAATGTTAGGTGTCAACAAGAAGATTAAAATGTTGGCCATTTTGTGACATTATTTGCAATAAGCATGCAGGAGTATGTTTGGAGATTCAATACTTGAGGGGTTACTTTATATCATTCCTTTTTTATTTGGTGTTTGGAGGCCACCACGGTCCACCTTTAGCTCACGTAGCGGCTAGCTTGAGTCGGTTAAAAAACTGGCATGGCTGAGCTGACAGAGTTATGAAGAATTATCTGCAAACGCATTGTGCAATACTCATTACTGAGCAGTAGAATGTAAGTGATTTTACAGTAATAATACGCTAATACTGTAATATTATTACAGTAATATAGTAGCAAATATGTCATTGTTTCTCAATGGAGACCATGAAGCCAAATGAATTATAGTTACCAACAGGATTGTATCTTTTTATTATTATTTTTTACTACCTGTTTGAAGTCAGACAAAACACATGCACATACATAAACAACACAACGTCACTCAGTTGTCAATAGTACCAAAATCAGAAAATGTCAAAACTCCATCGACATTCCGCTGGTCATTGAGGGTCCCAGTCCTCTCTGCCTATGGACTGGGTGCAGTGTGTGTGCTGGGTGTGTGCTGTGTGTAGTGTGTGTGCTGGGTGCAGTGTGTGTGCTGGGTGCAGTGTGTGTGCAGTGTGTGTGCTGTGTGCAGTGTGTGTGCTGGGTGCAGTGTGTGTGCAGTGTGTGTGCTGTGTGTAGTGTGTGTGCTGGGTGTAGTGTGTGTAGTGTGTGTAAGTGTGAATGCAGTGTGTGTGCTGTGTGTAGTGTGTGTAGTGTGTGTAGTGTGTGTAGTGTCCTCTCTACTGGGCGTGGGGCTCCTGTACTCCCCATACTCCACAGTGAAACACAGGCTCACAGACAGCAGCAGGACTGACAGCAGGATGTACAGCTTCACGTCCACACACAGGAAGCGGCTGTACGAGAAGGCCATCACGTACCCGACTGCTTCCCAGTCGGTAGTTAGCAAATGCTGCCTCCTTGTGGCCGTAGAAGAAACCTACATAGACGACTGGAGACAGAGAGCACAGTGGTTCTATTTCGTGGAGCTCTGCCCCATAGGGGAGCTCTGCTCCTAATGGTTTACCCGCTGCCTAGTGCAGCCAATGACTGAAGATCAAAATGTATACACACCTGTACCTCACACAGGTGCCCTATATAAAGGGGTGACAGCCGTCCCTCATCTTCCCCAAAAAATCAGCACGGGTTGCTTGAATTCAGTGGCTTGAAGATTGAAGAATATCTAGAAGAAAAGAACTATAAGCTTTTCCATTTCGCCACTCCTGCGCAAGGCCCTTTAAAGAGCCAAGTGCAGGTGTCGTTACCTGGAAGCTGAGGGGGACTGCCACAAATTTTGTTTTGTGTGCTAGGGACCCCAGCATGCCAGGGACGGGTTGGTGGACTCCCCTGGCTGTGAATCATGCACCTGCCTCGGCTGCGGTTTGATTTCTTCCAGGTGGAGGAGCCCCTTGAAGACGTGGTCTCGGCCCTGCTCTCCGACGAGGAGAGTTTGGAGTTTGAGGACCACCTTGAGGCGGCAAATGAGGCGCAACCTTCTGGAAGGGACGAGAGGAAGCACCTGCTAGGGCATACGCCCCTGCAGAAGAAGGCTAACGCTGCTCCCTTCTCTGTTCCCGCAGGTGCCTCGCAAAGCAGGAGGAAACAAGCTTGCCGTCCGTTGGCGGGTGCTCAACGAGAGTGTGGCCAGACGGCCCTTTCGCATGCTGACATTAAAGCGTTTGCTGACTTGTGTACAGCGGAACGACTTTGGGATCAGCATAGATCTGATGGACGCGTATTTCCATGTGCCTATCAAACTGAAGCACAGGATATTTCAGCGTTTTGCCTTCGATGGGATGAAGTACGAATACACGCCCAATACGGATTCTATTGTACCTCGACAAACAAACGGAGGTGGTTCATCCAGGGGGACGCGAGACATCGCGCCTCATTAGCAGCGCGTCACTGGCAGCGCATCATCACGCAGTAGGGGCACACCCTCTTAGCAGGGCGGGCTATTTAATCGGGATATCGCTGCACTCTGCTTTGTAGTGCGACACAGGTTGCTTCCTGTTAATCTGCTGCCTCCGCCTCCCCGGCCTCCACCCTAGGTTCTGTGTTTCCTGTTGTAGGGGGAATGCGTCGCTGCTCTCTGCTCGGAGGTCGAGACGGTGTCTCCGTTGGATGCGGCAGGGAGCCGATGCAAGCAGAACCAAAATGCCAAATCAAATGTTACAATGAGGTGTTGTACCGTGTGAATAATGTATCAAGTACATTTCTCCTGCCTGAACCTGCTAGTTCTAGCTCAGTCTCCGGACAGAGCTATCCAGGACGCGACCTCACTGCTGACTCAGCTCAGCCAGTTGGGGTTCGCTGTCAACTGGGAGAAGAGCGCTCCATGGCCGGCTCAACAGTTTACCTACCTAGGTATCCATTTGGACACTGTTTGGGATGAGTCAGACTGTCGGCACCACGGAGAGAGGCTATTTCAATAGCTCTCCTTGCGTTTCGGGTCTGACGCACAGTCACCGCGCTCTCGGTGATGTCCCTATTGGGGTTGATGGCGGCGGCGCATGTAGTAATGCCATTAGTCCTGTTATACATGCGCAAGCAGCAGGGATGGTTCGCTCAGCTGCGGTTGGATCCGGTGCGACACCGCTGCAGACTGCTAGTAATACCGAGATCAGTCAAAGCCGTTCCGAACCATTGGAGAGACCCGCATGTCATGACGCGCGGAGTCAACATGGGCAGAGTGACATCTCTCTACCCGGTCTTTACGGACACGTCCTTGACCGGGTGGGGGGGAGTATGTCAGGCGGGCCCGATAGGGGGAAGATGGGAACCGTCAGAGTCGCGTCACATCAACCTCCTGGAGCTCGAGGCAGTTCGACTGACTCTGTGCCATTTCACGCCTGTGTTGAAGAATCAGGACGTTCTTGTAAGATCCGACAACAGAGCAACGGTGGCTTGCATCAACAGAGAGGGAGGGGTGCGCTCTCCACCACTTCATCACTTAGCAGAGGAAGTGTGGACCTGGGCTTTCACGCACTTACGCTCCCGGAGAGGTCAGCACATTCCAGGTCTGCTCAACGAGGGAGCGGACCTGATGTCAAAGGGCGGCCCGAGAGAGGTTGAGTGGAGGCTGAATCCGTCCATCGTGTCTCTGATCTGGGCGCGCTTTGGCCGAGCACAGGTGGATCTGTTTGCGTCAGGAGCAAACACACAGTGTCATCTATGGTTCTCGCTGCGCGCACAGGACAGACCTCCGCTTGGAGTCGATGTGTTTGCGCACCGTTTTTGGCCAAGAGGTCTACTGTACGCATTTCCACCTCTGACCTCCATCCACCCCTTGCTGGCTCGGGTGATGTCGGAGGGGCTGTCGGCTATTCTGATAGCCCCCCATTGCCCCGGAGCCCCGTGGTTCCCGGAGATGATGGGGATGCTGGTGGGCGGGCCTTGGCCCATACCTCACCAGATGGATGCGCTCTCTCAGGCCGGAGGCCTGGTGAAGAGCCCTCCAGTGATCGGAGCCCCACTTATGGCTTGGCTACGGAGAGGGAGCTCTTAGAGCGCAGATATTTGTCTGATGCTGTCATTCAGACCACTCAGAGTGCGCGCACACAATCTACTGCTTGAGGGTACGCGTTGCGCTAGCGAGCCTTTGCACAATGGTGTGGAAAACATAACCTTGACCCGGTATCATGTCCGGTCGAAATGTTCTTGTGTTTCTTACAATTTTTGTTTGACGAGGGCTTAGCCGCGAGCACTGTGCGTGTTTACGCAGCTGCCATTTCGGCGTGTCACAAGGGGTTCGCCAAAACGACACTGTTCAGCCACCTGCTGGTCAAGCGTTTTCTGGCTGCGGTGTGTAGGCTAAGGCCACCTCCGAGAGCGTCAGCACCTACATGGGATGTATCTCTGGTGTTAGACGCTCTGTGTTGGCCACCTTTCGAGCCCATAGACAATGTGTCATTACGTCTGCTTTCTCTCAAAACGAGTCTTTGACTACGGCTAAGCGAGTGACTTGTGCGCTTTTTTGATCATCTCAGGTGATCAAACAAGAGCAGTGTTGCGCCCTAATCCGGCTTTTATCCCCAAGGTGAATAGCCGAGCGTTCAAGGCAGAGAGCTGCGAACTGAGAGCTTTTTGAGATGCTTACACAGGCTGTGCCCGGTGCGCTCTCTCTCGCGCAATCTGGAGTGCAAAGCAAACATCAGATCTTCTCCCCAGTCACTGATCTACTACGGCGGATCCAGGGCTGTCTTACCACTCACAAAACAGAGACTTTCTCACTGGCTCTGCGAGGCTATTGGGCTCACGTACAAGTCTATAAGATGCCCCGTGCCACCTGGTATTCGGGCTCATTCCACCCGAGGAGTAAGTAAGTAAGACTTTTTTATATATTTATATAGCACATTTCATACAGGAATTGCAGCTTAAGGTGCTTAACATAAAATCAACAAAAACAATAATACAAGTGAAACATAACAAAAAACATGCACTCTCGCACAGTCTTTGTGGTATCCCAATTTAAAAAATAAATAAGTAAAATTATAATAACAATGATAAAAACTACAAAATAACAAAATACAATGACTCAACAAAATAGATCAAATGTAACATATAAGCAATAGTGCAAGTCGAACACAATCTTTGCGGGAATACAAAGCAAATCTATAAAAATAATAATATAACTACTAAAAGTTGTAAAACCCTTCTGAGATGAAAAAAAAATGTTAAATGCTCTGGTAAAAAGGTAGGTTTTAAGCTGTCTTTTAAAAATGTCTAGCGTATTTGCCTCCCTAATTTGTTCCATAGTTTTGGGGCGTCACCAATCTTCTTATGACTGCTTCCGGTGACCTCTAATAGGCCTGCATTTGATGATTGCAGTGTTCTAGCTGGAGTGTAGTTTATCAGAGAGTTAGCAATGTAGCTAGGTCCTTGTCCGTGAAGAGCTGTGTATGTGAGGAATAGGACCTTAAAGTCAATTCTGAAGGTAACAGGGAGCCAGTGTATGTCAGCCAGTGTATGTGTATGTGTTCTCTCCTTTTAGTTTTGGTTAATAATCTAGCTGCAGAATTTTTAATGAGCTGTAGTCTTTTAGTGGTTTTCTTGGGAAGACCAGCGAAAAGTGCGTTACAGTAGTCCAGCCGGCTGGATATAAAAGCATGAAATAACTTCTCTGCATCATTTTGGTTTATGAATGGTCATACCTTTGCTATATTCCTCAGGTGAAAGAAAGCAGTCTTGGTCACTTTATTAATGTGAGAGTTGAACTTCAAATCTGAGTCCAGGATTAGCCTACACCGAGACTTGTCACCTCTGGTTTAAGCCAGGGGGTTAAACCTCCTAGGTTCTTAGTAAGCATCTCTCTTTTGGATTTGGGGCCACATAGTAGGACTTCGGTGTTGTCTTCCTTTAATTTAAGAAAGTTATAGCCGCCTCAGCCGCCATCCTCAGGGGTGTAGGAGTGGAGGAGATTTGTGAAGCAGCGTCTTGGTCGTCGCCTTCACCTTTTGTGCAATATTATCTGTTGGACGTTTCCTCCTCATCTTTTGCGCATTCTGTCCTCAGCATGGCTGGTGGATCAGGTGTAGCGAGATGAAAACTCACCGGCTTCTTGTGGGCCCTAAATGCGAGTTGTTTGTTGATTATATCGCCAAGTGTGGGACAGTCAGATATGCTCAGTTGAGATGTTTATACCGTATGTGTTCTGTTGCCCCTTCAGCTTAGCTGTTGTGCAGGCGAGAGGAACAACATGAGTTTTAAGTGAACTCTCCTGTTTTCACCCTGGACAGCTCTCTGTGTCACAGTAGCGGCCTGACCGGGAGGACAGACCCTATGTATTATTTACATCAGCAGGTCTGTCCTCGGTGCCATGTGAGATTGTGTCTTTTAGATCTAGTCTCACTGGGGGTATATCTGGCCTCGCTCGTGGTGCACCACGAAATAGAACGATAGTTAATGGAGGTAACTCCAGTTCTATGAGTGGAGCGGAGCCCCATAGGGCTGCAGGCCCAGCTCGACTTATTCAACCCGGCTGTATTTAATACTTTTGGGAAGATGAGTGACGGCTGTCCCCCCACCCACCTCATATAGGGCACCTGTGTGAGGGACAGGTGTGTATTCATTTTGATCTTCACTCATTAGATGCACTAGGCAGCGGGTAAACCATAAGGAGCGAAGCTCTCTTATGGGGCTCCGCTCCACTCAGAATTGGAGTTACCTCCATTAACTGTCGTTGTTTTCAACGGGATGCTCCTGCAGTGCTGATGGGCTGCTTCCATAAGTGGGATTTAGATTCCAAATCAGAAATAATGTAATGGACCACAGAACAGACCACAATGTAATTCCCTCCGACCGATCCGGGGATCTCAGCCAGGATTGAGGCCTGCCTCGCAGACATCTCCGCCTGGATGACTGAGCACAATCTCCAGCTGAACCTTGCCAAAACAGAACTTCTCATCATCCCGGCCAAACCCTCCATCTCCCATGACTTCTCAATCACCCTGGGATCTGCGACGGTGACCCCCTCATCCTCTGCCAGGAACCTTGGGGTGACCATGGACGACGAGCTCTCCCTCACGGCCCACATTGCTGCGGTCTCCCGGTCGTGTAGATTCACCCTCTACAACATCCGGAAGATCAGGAGATACCTGTCTGAGCACTCCACCCAGCTGCTTGTCCAAGCACTTGTCCTCTCCAAGTTGGACTACTGCAACTCGCTGCTCGCCGGTCTCCCATCATGCGCAACCCGCCCTCTTCAGAGGATTCAGAACGCAGCGGCCCGTCTGGTCTACAATCTACCCAGACGCTCCCACGTTACCCCGCTCCTCATCTCCCTCCACTGGCTACCCATAACGGCCTGCATCAGATTCAAGACCCTGGTACTGACCTTCCGAGCAGTGAACGGAACTGCGCCCGACTACATCAAGTCTCTCCTGCAGCCTTACACCCCCACCCGCCACCTACGGTCTTCTTCAGACAACCGCCTGGTGGTCCCACCTCTCAAGACCGCCCGGTCCCAGCACAAGCTCTTCTCCTGCCTGGCACCCCAGTGGTGGAATCAACTCCCCACCTCCATCAGAGACACGGACTGTCTCTCCACCTTCAAGAGAAGGCTCAAGACGCACTTGTTCCGGGAGTACAATGGTACTTAGGAATGGTTTGCTGAATCCAACGCTAGTTTCCTCAAGGTTCACAATGACTCTTGCTTAGACTGTTGCTCTTGTTGGTTAGTGGTAGCTGATTTAAACTGTTGTATTCTTCTTTTTTAGTTGATCCTATTTGTATTGCTTTCCTACAGGTACACCTGCACTTAGAGATTAATGTTGTGTAATTTTAACTTGTTTAACTACATGCTCTTATGGTTTCTTCCCTTTAGCACTATTTTTTGGTTGTTCACAATATGTACTTCTTGTTTTTGACTACCCGCAATGCTGTGGGGCTATCTTGTTGTTATTATCAGTGACCTATGCACTTTGTGAAGCTCTCTCTTGGAAGTCGCTTTGGACAAAAGCGTCTGCTAAATACTGCCATACTGGAATGTTGGGCTCCTAAACATCAGATCTCTATCCACAAAGGCCGTTTTGATTAATGATCTGATGTCTGACTGCAGCCTGGACCTGATTGGTCTCACCGAAACCTGGCTAAAACCTGATGAATATTTCCCCCTGAATGAAGCTTCGCCTCCTGATTTTGCGTATTCACACATCCCTCGTGTTTCAAAGAAAGGTGGTGGTGTTGCTATGTTATATAAAGCTAGCTTCAACCTCAGCCTAAAATCTGTCAATACCTTTAAATCATTTGAGATAATTTGTATGAAACCACCAACTACTTTAAAAAGGACTAATTCTACTACTGTTGCCCCCCCTCCTTCATTTTGTATAGTTACTCTATACCGGCCCCCTGGCCCATACTCCCTCTTCCTTGAGGAATTTGCTGATTTTAGTGCTGATCTTGTGACATACACTGACAATATCTTAATTATGGGTGATTTTAACATTCATGTCGATGACCCAAAAGATCCTCTAAGTAAGGCCTTTACTGCTCTTATGGATTCCACGGGTCTCACTCAGGTGGTTTCTAAACCTACCCATCTTCACTCGCATACATTGGATTTAGTTCTCACGCGGGGAATCAAGATTAGTGATGTCATTGTTCATACCCACAATCCTATATTATCAGACCACTGCCTGGTAACCTTTAAAATGGATCTCTGCCAGAGCCTTGGAGTGGAGTTAGCTTGTGTTCTGCTCCTCTCTCTTACCAACCGTCTCTGGAGGAGGGGATCCCTCTCTGAATTGCTCCTCCCAAGGTTTCTTCCATTTTTTCTCCCGGTGGGAGTTTTTCCTTGTCTTCCTTGAGGGTTTAGGTTGGTTGAGGGGCAGTTCTATGGGCGCATGTGAAGCCCTCTGTGACATGCTTGCGTGTAAAAAGGGCTATACAAATAAATTTGATTTGATTTGATTTGCTAAATGAATAAATGTAAATGTAATGGTGAAAAGATTTGGCAATGCATTTGTACTGACCAAGAGCTAGGAAACTAATATCTGTTCGCAGATACCATAGCAAGTTGCTTCTGGTCTGTCATACCCTTGAAAGGCGCAAATGGAAATTGGCATTTTAAAGTTGTGTGGGTGGCTCTTAAAAGAGCCTTTGGGGTACAGTGGTGTCATATAGCACCCGTTTACTTAGAGCTGGTGTACTTCGTCACAGCCTTGGTACCTTCGGACACGGCGTGCTTAGCCAGCTCACCGGGAAGCAGCAGGCGGACGGCGGTCTGGATCTCCCTGGAGGTGATAGTTGAACGCTTGTTGTAGTGGGCCAAGCGGGAAGACTCTCCGGCGATACGCTCGAAAATGTCGTTAACAAAGGAATTCATGATTCCCATGGCCTTGGACGATATACCGGTATCGGGGTGGACCTGTTTCAGTACTTTGTACACGTAGATGGCATAGCTCTCTTTCCTTGACTTCCTGCGCTTCTTACCTCCCTTCGCAGCAGTCTTGGAGACGGCTTTCTTGGAGCCCTTCTTGGGCGCTGACTTCGCTGGCTCAGGCATGTTGACGTCTCGTTTCTGTTCAGGAACGAATGAGTTGCAATGCTGTCGCTTCCCCGTATATATGGGGGGTGGGATGCAAAAATTGACGCACACCTCCCGGTACTACGAGGCGTTGACGCAGTGAAACGCGCGTGCGCCTGATTATTTGCCTCCTCTACTTCTCTTTTCCCGGTGGATTTTGTTGGCATCCCTCCAGCGCATGCGTGCATCCTTGCGGACGACATGCGCTTGCCACCCAAAAGTATCCATTTTGTTAACCATCAAAAGTTTGCCACTGTCTCATGTTTTGTTACGGATCGGTTTCAACCAACGTGTGTTTCCTTTCAAAGGTCAGATAGGGTATTTATATGTCGAACGTGTAGTTAAATTATACACATTTACTAGCTACACTAAATTCTACTGTAAAAACTGCATTGTTCCAATTACTATCATTTGCCACTTCACTCGGAATAGGAGCCTCGTTTAACTGCTGCTCAATGTCGCAAATGCCATCCTTACAAACGAAATCAAGCCTCACTAAACGTGTCCGACCACAATCCTAGCGCTGTACACACTGTGCTCGGTGGCCTAGTCAATGTTACATTGCTCGGGAACTCTACTAGCTCACATCTTGATAACTCATTCCTGATTTATAACGTAATTTCAACCTGACCCACCATTAACCACAGACGACATGTATTGATTAAAACCGAGGGAAAAAAATGTATCGTATTCAACCCTGAATTGAATATGGAAGAGTCTTTACAGAGGGTGTGGGTGGCTCTTAAAAGAACCTTTGGGTCAAGTGTCGAAACAGGTCAAAATTGTAGATTAACCGCCGAAACCATACAGAGTACGTCCCTGGCGCTTGAGAGCGTAGACGACGTCCATGGCAGTCACGGTCTTTCTCTTAGCATGCTCGGTGTACGTAACAGCATCACGGATAACATTCTCAAGGAATACCTTCAAAACACCACGAGTCTCTTCGTAGATCAAGCCTGAGATACGTTTCACGCCGCCACGACGAGCAAGGCGACGGATTGCGGGCTTGGTTATGCCCTGGATGTTATCTCTCAACACTTTACGGTGACGCTTAGCGCCTCCCTTGCCGAGTCCTTTACCTCCTTTGCCTCTTCCTGACATGACGTCAAATGCGGTGGTTTGGTGGTTGTAATGAATTGAACACAGACACACCGGCTTTATCTCTCGACGGTACGGACGTGAAGGAACACTGCAAGCGCCATTTTTATAGTCTCTGAGGATTTGCAATGAAAGGGACTATCTCCCAACATGGCCTTCTGTATGCTGACACTATTTGTGTAGCCAACATTCTCAAAGCCATTTTCCAAAGGTAATGAAAGGGATCGCAATAGTCATACAGCGATCGGTCATAACCCCCTGGGAGCCCAGTAAAAGTGGGGTTTTCCATTACATTTATTTTTGGGGGGTGTAATTTCCTGTTTATTTAGTCTTTAAACATCTTACAATTTAGACTTTTGAAAATGTTCTTTTATTTTGTATATGTCCACGGTAGTGGACCACGGGATCATTTTTGCGTGAAAAGACAGCCAAACTTGGAGGATAGAACAACTGAACATCGCCCTAGAGCAGGGGTCGGCAACAGGCGGCCCGCGGGCCAATTGTGGCCCGCCAGCGATTTTATTTGGCCCGTCAAAATATTTCCAATGATATATTTTTTATAACGTTTTTTTCCCCGTCGACTTTTATTTTGAAACCGGAAACTGGGTATGGTGTCATTAGATGTTGTCGACTTCATGCAGCGCCGGCGTCGCCTGCAGCCCGGTTGACTTGAAGTAACCAATGGCATTCTCAGCTTCAAGGCAGCCGGCTGTCGGCGCTGCCGTCGCTGCATGAAGTCGAATACACTTATTGACTTTTCTGAAGTATTTTTTCGCCATGTCATCGCTACCATATGATCGCTACACCTCACGGCTGACAGATCGCCTGAGGTGAAAGCACAGTTATGGTTAGTAATCATGGGCAGCGCTCTCTATGGCAGCGCTAGGAAGGGGCTAGCAGGTGCTTCAGCACCCCCAAGAAAGACCAAAGCACCCCGATAGCACCCCCCACGACATTGCTTATTAATTTATAGTTTCAGGCCCGGAATGGCCATCGGGAGAATAGGGAGAATTCACGGTGGGCCGCTTTGCCCGCTTATAAATTGGGCCAGAAGATCGCCTGCTTTCTCTTTGTTTTTTTCACACACCGAATAACAGGATATGCCTTAAGTTTGTTAAGTTACTGTGTGACTGAAAAGTAAGCTAATAGGCTACATTATGTTTTAATCTAATTAAGCGCATGATCAGACCGTGCATTAAAAAGTGCAGTTCAGTTGTCGCGCATGTTTCTCAAACACAAACCATAATTTATTGTTGTGGAGGGAGTTAGCTAGATTAAGCTGAAGCGAAAAAAATAAAATGGAAGGGATAAGATCCCAGGAGGAACTGAAAAAGCCAGGTAAAAAATTAAATTTTTGCTCGCATTAATGTGAAGTTCCGATTTCACCTCACATTAAAACCTTGACTAGGTCCTAGTAATCCTATTCTCACTTGATGACAGTATTTATGTGCACCAACGATGACGACCCACCACGTTGGGATGACAGTGACGACCATGTTGATACAGTTCGTTAACAGACCACCAATGGGCTCATGCACATGGTTTATTATCGTTAGCTATTTGTAGTAGACATACCCATTCTCCATGTAGGCCTAGTTGTTGCGAGTGCACGTATCGCAAGGGCACCTATCGCAGCGTCTAAATAGGCAGTAACCCAGACTCTGGCCCGCCGTCTAGTGGCGAGGAAAAATACTGGCCCGTGGCCCAAGTTACTTGCCGACCCCTGCCCTAGAGTGACAATACATTTACATTTACATGTATTCATTTAGCAGACGCTTTTATCCAAAGCGACTTCCAAGAGAGAGCTTCACAAAGTGCATAGGTCACTGATAATAACAACAAGATAGCCCCACAGCATTGCGGGTAGTCAAAAACAAGTACATATTGTGAACAACCAAAAAATAGTGCTAAAGGGAAGAAACCACAAGAGCATGTAGTTAAACAAGTTAAAATTACACAACATTAATCTCTAAGTGCAGGTGTACCTGTAGGAAAGCAATAAAAATAGGATTAACTAAAAAAGAATACAACAGTTTAAATCAGCTACCACTAACCAACAAGAGCAACAGTCTAAGCAAGAGTCATTGTGAACCTTGAGGAAACTAGTGTTGGGTTCAGCAAACCCTTCCTAAGTAGGCTACCATTGTACTCCCGGAACAAGTGTGTCTTGAGCCTTCTCTTGAAGGTGGAGAGACAGTCCGTGTCTCTGATGGAGGTGGGGAGTTGATTCCACCACTGGGGTGCCAGGCGGGAGAAGAGCTTGTGCTGGGACCGGGCGGTCTTGAGAGGTGGGACCACCAGGCGGTTGTCTGAAGAAGACCGTAGGTGGCGGGTGGGGGTGTAAGGCTGCAGGAGAGACTTGAAGTAGTCGGGCGCAGTCCCGTTCACTGCTCGGAAGGTCAGTACCAGGGTCTTGAATCTGATGCGGGCCGTTATGGGTAGCCATTGGAGGGAGATGAGGAGCGGTGTAACGTGGGAGCGTCTGGGTAGATTGTAGACCAGACGGGCCGCTGCGTTCTGAATTCTCTGAAGAGGGCGGGTTGCGCATGATGGGAGACCGGCGAGCAGCGAGTTGCAGTAGTCCAACTTGGGCTGTAGGGTCATCTTGACAGTCAGGAAGTGTAGGTAGCACAGGTGTGAATCTAATAGGATGAAGAAAAAAACACCTATGAAAACTCATAAACAAGAACAATAATTAAACCTCACGCAAATCAAATTAGATTAAATGTAGTGGTAGTGCATTATTATAAAATTATAGTGTTGACCATACTCATGGAAACAAACGTTGCATTCTTGAGACATTTTTTATGGCATTCATGGCATCACTGTGGAAATCTTAAAATCTTAGAGATAACAGAAACATATAACATAAATAACCCTAACCCTGGTCATAAATACAACCTACTTGCTACTAGATGATGAGAGAGATGAGGATGAGTTTGAGCCTGGGATAGAAGAAGATGTTGGAAGATGATGCAGGAGGCTGAGACGTTACAGACACAGAGACAGACAGACAGGATAAGGAAAGATGTTGCCCTCTTTGGGCGAATTTACCAAAAAGGTTTATTGTCACATTTAAACGTGGGGAGTGATATTTAAAACGTATATTATAAAGTAATTGTAGTAATACAAACATGTAATAATACATATTATAGGCCTATAATATATATATAGGTATTCATATAATCAACTATATTGGAGACAGAGGCTTGCGGGGAATCTGCACCATGTTACAACATATTATTGTGTGTGTGTGTGTGTGTGTGTGTGGGGGGGGGGGGGGGGGGGGGGGGGTTGCCACGTTGTAAATAAAAACGGTGGAAAATGCAGCCTTTATTTGTATTATTATTTTTGTTGTTGTTATTATTATTATGTATTTAATCTACATAGTGATTTACATAATGTGGACACATGTAGTTTCTAGAGATATGCATAATAAACCCGTTACAAAATACACACTTTTTTTATGTCGAGGCAGTGCTTAACCTACATCGGCTTCAGCAGACAACTGATCTTTGTATTCTTTAAAAGTCATAAAGGCTCTTGGGGGCTTTGAAGGTGCGTATGGATATCGTTTTAAGACACTTGAGAGTGAGTGTAACGAACTAGGCCTACCCGTTTTTAACTGGCACTTGGGGTTACACATTACAAAGACATTTCAGTTTGTATTTGATTTATGCACTGAAACAGACAATTTTGCACGTTGAAATACTCAAATCGTCATGATCCATGTTCTTGTTTCAATTGCAAATGACCAAATGTGAATTTTGATCTTAAAAAAATAACTTACGTTCCACATACATATTTCGAGTAGGAGTAGGCTACCTTGATTTGTTCAGGGTTCCATTTCACACATATTGTCACGCACATTCGTGTATTTAATTCTCCGTCTAATTATTAAAAAGCAGTGAAATATGGTGTTTTCTTCATTCAGAAAGTAAGTATTGAAACTCGTCTCTGCATTCAGAATGTTTTTGGTTTGAACGGTCATCGTGAACTTCAAAGATTAGGCATGGTCTTTTGACACTGTGTCGTGCTATGTCCGTGACAGATAACCGTAGTCTTAACTTGACATCACGTATTCACATTTCTACACAATCTCTACTCCTTGCCATTTCATGAGGTGAAATGCTAAGACCACAGGGCGATGTTTGTGTCTCGGGTCCAGGTCGCTGCAGTTGGCGCCTGCCTTGAGAATGACACCACAACTGATAAACATAATGCTGTAGGCTATGGATTATATCCTGCGTTACATGCGTCGCTATTGGTGGCTGTGAGTACACACCATAAGTAATGGTTTCAAAGAAATTAATTGGGTAAAAGGGCTGTATTTGGTGATTTAGCCTTTCTCGGAGAGTGAAAATATAGGTCAAATCATTTGGGGAAGGGAGACAGAATCCACCGATGGCTCGGGACTTGAGACCTGTGTTTTACGCGACTCAGAAGACGCACATTAAAAACCTTTGGCACCCGAATTGGCTAGCCCAAAACTGCAAAGTATATTGCCTGACATCTTGGCCCACTGTGCAACGTGTACTGGTCGGAATAGAATACACTTTTAAACACTTTAGAGGGAAAATGCCATCGGTAAACCCGTGGGCAAAGCCCATTCTCGGAGTTCAACGCTGGCGTGTTGGGACAGTTGCAACTAAAAACAGGAGGCTTCCACTACTAGAACAAGTTTATTATGAGCATTAAGAAGTTTACTTTCTAGCCACCGATGCTTTTGGACAGTTTGTCTATTCCAGCTTCGATTTGTACACCGTTATACACGAGGAGAAAACACAAGTGGCACAGCTTGTCGATTGCAGACTGCGGTCGAGCTGACTAATTGAGTCTACACAGTTCTCATACCGCCTTTAAGGCCAGCCCCCAGCCCGGAGCCGAACACTACTCCCGAGCACAGAAATCAGTGGAGTTTACTCGAGCAATCGGTTCAAACGACAGACATGGCAGAAGTCGCCCCTGCAGCTCCCGCTCCGGCCAAGGCACCCAAGAAGAAGGCAGCAGCTAAGCCCAAGAAAGCGGGACCCAGCGTCAGTGAGCTGATTGTTACGGCTGTGTCCGCCTCCAAGGAACGCAGCGGCGTGTCCCTGGCAGCGCTCAAGAAGGCTCTTTCAGCGGGGGGCTACGATGTAGAGAAGAACAACTCCCGCGTCAAGATCGCCGTCAGGAGTCTGGTTACGAAGGGGACCTTGGTCCAGACCAAGGGAACCGGCGCCTCAGGGTCTTTTAAGATCAACAAGGCCGCCGAGACCAAGGCAAAGAAGCCTGTCAAGAAGGCCGTCACTCCGAAGCCCAAGAAGGTTGTCGCTAAGAAGCCCGCTGCGGCCAAGAAGCCCAAGAAGGCTGTGGCGAAAAAAACGGCACCTGCCAAGAAGTCTCCCAAGAAGGTAAAGAAGCCCGTGGCAGCAAAGAAGACTACCAAGAGCCCCAAAAAGGCCAAGAAGCCTGTGACGCCCAAGAAGGTAGCAGCCAAGAGCCCGAAGAAGACAGTCAAGGCAGCCAAGCCAAAGGCGGCCAAGCCCAAGGCCAAGAAGGCTACACCCAAGAAGAAGTAATTTCTTGAATACGACTTCTACGTGGCAGTTGCATTGCTCAGTTACACATGCAAAAACAAAAGGCTCTTTTAAGAGCCACCAGCTCTTTCCGTTAAAGCGCATTTGCATTTGTTAATTTCCCTCCACAAATACTAGGTGTTTGGCTGAAGCATAACTATTGCTTTGAGTAAATGGGATTATCATACTCTGTCGTTGACATGGGCATCCCTCCGGTCAAACAGGCCACAAGTATTTGTTACATTGTGGGGGAAATCTTCCCCCGCTCATAGACCGCTTTTCATGGTAGCGACTTAAAATAAACAAAGTTTCTGAGTTCCATTGCGTAGTGCTCCGCTCCACAGGGCAGCTCAGCTCAGAGAGCAAACATAGACTTTATATTATATATATTATATTATATATTAATCAGCAAATGAATGAAGATCAAAATGTATCTGCATGCATGGGCGTCGCCATAATGTACCTTGGGGGGGTCACGTCTAGCTTGGTCCTAACCAGACCCTCTTACATTTCATTTGTACAGAGGGTCTGGGATCTCTCGATTGACAAACGTTAACTTCCTTGAAGGCGGGTCCTCTGTTGAAGTTTAAAACTATTGGATCCGCCCAGAGCCACTCAGATTTGCCTTAACTAATCGCAAGCGTTCGACTTAGCCAACTCCTTCACCACTACTGTAACGGAGCTAGCTGCCATAGCTGGAAAATCAAACGTTTCCCGAACCCCGTGGGGAGGAGGGCCACAACATCATGGCCACCAACAAAACTCAGCAAGGAATGTTCTTGCTCCGGCTTTAACCTATATTCGGCAGCGTTGCCACAACCGTAGAATAGTTTGCTCGCATCTTTCTCCGCCGCCATTACTGAACTACTCAAACAAGTGCACGACATTAACGTCATCGTTCTCAGCCACTCCCTCTGTTCGCTGATTGGACCTACAAAAAATGTGTTTCTGGAAACCGACATCAGAGCCTAGCTCCCAGACCTAGTACAGAAGCAAAATCCAAATTGAGCGGAAGTACGTAGGAGGGCAGAGCCAGGCTAGGTCACGTCCCCCTCACTTAAAAAAAACAAAACACATTTGCGATCAAAATATTAGTGCAGGGGTGTGGAGCGCTCGTACTGTCGTTGCCAACAATTTGTGTTGGAATTAAAGCCATTTTAGCAGAACCGCGTTGTCCGCTTTCCATCAAAAGTAATTGGGTGTGCTAGGCAACACCTGAACACACTGTGAGAAGATTTGAGAGCTAGCTACAATTAGCCTACCATTTATTTTCATTTACATAATGAAAAGAGCTAAAAATGCTATACAATAAACAACTTACTAACCTCGACCGTTCGGTTAGTGAGTAGTTATTATTTAGCCATTACAAGTGGAACAGCATTTGTTGATTTCTTAATCTGGGTCTAAAATATGTAATGTTTTTGGCCGTGTTCAGACCTAGGCGTCTGTTTCAGGCAGAAAGAGATGACAAGGATGTTTTTTTTTTAGTAGCTAAAAAATAAATTCATCATCGCCTACTACCCCTTCTGGGGCTTAGGCCGCAAACAAGAGTTCTCCAAGCATCTCGGTCCTGAGCCAACATCTCAAGCTGTCCCCCAGTGATGATGATGACAAAATAAATTGCTGGTGTTTTTTTTATTGCGATAACAACCGTGAGATAATCTGGAGTTAACCTTAGCTAACATGCTAGTTGCTAGAATTGTCTTCCAAATTAAACAGGGTTGCTCAACTTGTGATTTTGGAAATATGCAGAATTTCCTTGCTACATGTTAGTCTGTAACATGAAGTCAAAACTGTCAAACCATTAAAACCATACCCTCAGGATGTTATCTAATGAGACAAGAGACACGTCCTTCTCTCCATATTAGTATGCTGCCTATGCATTATACATTTGGTATTGGTAAATGGAGTATATGGCTGATACTTTTTGGGGCTTTGCTATTTAGGGAAACTGATTCAACCACCTAAACCATGTTTTTTCTGAAAGCTTACATCCTAAGGATGTGATCTGTGGAAAAGACTAGCCTACAGGTTTGAACACACACTATTTCTGAACTGTCCAGTCATGCTTTAGGGAGATGCTATTTTTTTATGTAGCCTACATACTAAACTACTACTAAACCTATACCAATTGTGAATTTGATATGCTGATAACATGACGCCTCAGAAATCTTCATATGAACAATCTACATTAAGCTTATTTCAATTATCAATATGAAAGAATGCTCAATGCATCTCCATGTCTCCTGATATAGCCTAGATGGTTGAGATTGAGAGTGAGTCAGAGGCAGGGGCAGCATGCAGGGGCAGTGGAGACAGCTCTGTTGCTGAGGTGAGTGCTGAAAGATGACAGGTAGTTGAAGATGTCCCATTGTTTATTGGAAAGTTTCGTTTTCAAAATATTTTTATGTCCAGCCCCTCAATATATGTATAACAACTATGGTAAATAGTTGTGGTAAATGCACCAGAATGCGGGAAATTGCATCTACATCTTTAGAAAAATTCATGGGGAGAAACCCCTAGACCCCAGGCAAAATGTGTGTCCCCCACTCTCAAAATGCTGCCGACGCCCATGCGCATCTGTAACATCTAACAAAAATGCTGGTTCTGAAGAAATTTGATGTCAACCATTTTAGCGAATGGTGCCCAAAATGAGGAGCGACGGAAAGGAACAAAGAGAAGGATGGGGACCAAATACCCCCCTCGCCGTTTGAGATTAAGGAAAAGACTCCGCCTTCAGTTTTGCCGCTACCTCTGATTGGATTGAGACTGAACCGGCCTTGTGACCAATGACTGCCAGTTACCGTGAAGTATAATATCTGGGCTATGACCGATGCCATTCACTGTAATCTAAAAAACCCAACAAAATGAGCGGAAGAGGAAAAACCGGAGGAAAAGCCAGGGCCAAGGCAAAGACCAGGTCTTCCCGCGCCGGGCTTCAGTTTCCCGTGGGACGTGTCCACAGACTTCTCCGTAAAGGAAACTACGCTCAGCGTGTGGGAGCTGGCGCACCCGTGTACTTGGCCGCTGTACTCGAGTACCTGACTGCTGAGATTCTTGAGTTGGCTGGCAACGCTGCCCGCGACAATAAGAAAACTCGCATCATCCCTCGTCACCTGCAGCTGGCTGTCCGCAACGACGAAGAATTGAACAAACTCCTCGGCGGTGTCACCATCGCACAGGGTGGAGTTCTGCCTAACATCCAGGCAGTACTTCTTCCCAAGAAGACCGAGAAGGCCGTCAAGGCCAAGTAACGTTCCTGTGTGATTTCATGTGATTACTCAACCTTCCAAAGGCTCTTTTAAGAGCCAACCATTTAACTCAAGAAAAGCGCTTTCACCATATTAACCTATTGCATAGAGGTATCATATTATTTCACTAGTGGACTATTCATAGATGTAGTGGGCTACACCAAAACTCCATGCCCCACGTGACTGAACAATAATAAACATACTGCATTTCAAATAAAGTTTGAAATTTAGACGGGCACGGAGACTTTGTAAAATCCCCTAAGGCTCGTTCAAAGAGCCATCCACATCACTCTTGCAAAGCCAATATGTTCTTGAGGTTTTTCATGAGCCAGACAGTTAACAAGTTACTAATGTGTCACCTTGAATATCCCTTATGAGTGTTACGTCCCTCATGAAAAGTAAAATGTGTCCTTACCAGGTGTAGCCTACTTGGGTCTACTAAAGAGCGTCGCCCAATGGCTTTCTGAAAACCATCTTAATACGCGCGGCCATATTTGTCTATCTACTCTCGATATAACGCTTTTCAAACAAGCACCAAAAGGCTGAGAGGTTAATCGTCTATTGCGCACAGGAATAAAGATGCTCATTTACAAATGAGAGAATCTATTTTTTATCTTCATTGGAGGAAACCTTTTGTGGAAGAAGAAAGAAAAAGAAAAAGAAGAACAAAAGGTATATATCTGCACGCAAATAAATACGCTGTCCCCGCGTAATAGAATAGCGTTATTCTGGAAATTGTGATTAAATTTGGCCTTTTGAAAGGGAAAATTGAAGTTGTTTGAGACGGATTCTTAAATTTAAAATAATAATTGCAAACCAATCTTAGGAGTGGGGCGGAGTCTCGTTTGAATTTTTGGCGGGCCTGACTACATCCAATGGCGGGGGAGAGGGAGGCTCCTGCCTGACAATGAGGCTGTCCAATCAATGCACGACGTGGCTGGAGATATAAACTTGTTCACTTCCCCTTTACCGTATTCAGTGTCGTATCGAAGAGAAGGGAACAAGCACCATGGCCAGAACCAAGCAGACCGCTCGTAAATCTACCGGTGGCAAAGCCCCGAGGAAGCAGCTCGCCACCAAGGCAGCCCGTAAGAGTGCGCCAGCCACCGGTGGCGTGAAGAAGCCCCATCGTTACAGGCCCGGCACCGTGGCTCTGAGAGAGATCCGTCGCTACCAGAAGTCGACTGAGCTGCTGATCCGCAAGCTCCCCTTCCAGCGTCTGGTCAGAGAAATCGCCCAGGACTTCAAGACTGACTTGCGGTTCCAGAGTTCCGCAGTGATGGCTCTGCAGGAGGCTAGCGAAGCCTACCTGGTCGGTCTCTTCGAGGACACCAACTTGTGCGCCATCCACGCCAAGAGGGTTACCATCATGCCCAAGGACATCCAACTGGCCCGCCGCATTCGCGGAGAGCGTGCCTAAATGTAATTTGACTGCAACACCCCCAAAGGCTCTTTTAAGAGCCACTTCATTATCTCTATGAAAAGACCAAGTACTCCCGTTTCCTTGCATGCTTGTAGTATTTGAAATAACATTACCATTTGACACTGCTGGCAACAGTGTTGAGTATGCCTGTCCAAGGAATGTGATTTGCATCAAATGCACTAACAATCGATGACATTAAGCAGCTCCATTAGATTTTGCCCAGAACGACTGTCCCACTTTTCTAACGCACCATATACAAGAAACGATTACATGCTTGGCCTATATCGAATTAGGACTTTCCTTGCATGCTTGTAGTCTATGCAAAACGGCTGGCACCACTGCTGTAGGACTTTTCACACAAAACGACTTGCAACAAATAAGCAGGTACATTTTATCTGGTCCAGAACCAACTTATTCAAAACAATTGGTGCGGTATGAATTGAATTCCCAAAATGCTACTACTCAAGTCTCACAAATATCCACTCTTCTATCCCAAAATATCAAAAACTTGCACTCATTTTATTTGAATGTTGGCCCAAAAGAAAAGCTTTTTCTTGAATAATTATTTTATAAAGAATTTATAGAGGATTGGCACACTGCCCTCGGGACTTCAGGTGCCACCAACCCTGGTAGGCTAGCATATGTGGTCTATTTATTTCACTAAAACATATATAATTTTAACATTCATATTTTCGGTTTCTTACAGATAACTTACATTTAAAGGTAGTCGCTTGTTGATTTGAACTCATCATTAAACATTACCTCATTCATTTACATTTACATTTATTCGTTTAGCAGACGCTTTTATCCAAAGCGACTTCCAATTCATGGTTCATGGTCCGTGTTCAGTGTGGTGCACTCAATGATATCAAATGGCGCAGTGACTTCTTTCATCCATTCAAATAGGCCGAATGACAGATTACATGTTGGAGACACAGTCTTGTGTTATACAAATGGACGTACAAAAGGAAGTAAAATCACAGTTTTATCTATATGATTATCTATTATCTTGTCCAAGGGGTATCAAAAAATGTGTCCAAGCCATAGTTAGACTGAGCAATTACATATCTCTTTTCACAGCTTCTTTGCTTTATGACATACCAAAGTCATGCAGGAATTGATGATGCAATAGCTTTGATTGTCATCCATTTCAGGAGGAATGAAGCATTATTTCAAAGTAGGGTAACAACAAATTTGATCACATCTATATACACATAGACATCTTAGGTAGCAAAGTCACTGTGCCACAGAATACTCATCAGAATGAGAGTGAAACTGAACCACCAGTTCCCAGGTGGTCAGAAATGACAATACAAGAACTCAATTTGAATTGAGCATTTCTTACAACATACATTAACACATATAACATATTTCAGAATACACCACTTGTTCTTTCAGTTTAACATTTCCTTTATTTTCAATATAAAAACAAAAAGTTCCTCTTTTCATGGAATGACCACATTAAGCATACACATACATTTTTTGAAGCTACGTTCAGGACTTTATTTTTACAAATACTGGGGCAACCATTCAATTGTGTAAATACCACCAGAACCAACAAAAAGAACTGTACTCCCTGCAACACAATAGGAGGGTTAAAAAGCAAAGTAAAAACTGTTGTTCTACTTGGTGCAGTCACAATTGACAACAGGTGGAGGACAATTCTCAGTTTATGTAGCCAAATCACATTTAATCATCCCCATTCTTGATTTGGTTGCAATTTTATAAGAGGCCATATAATCAAAGGTCAGTTATTTTATAAGATGTAGGAATGTAGAGCTTAGCCTGGCAGTGTTTTTACCCTTATACCCTGTATGCCATGTTGACGTATCCACTATTACTATTAGACAAAAAGAAAATATTGTGGTCTGTAGGCCACAATAGAACTATCTATGATCTAATAACATCCCATGACCCTAAGATTGCTAGTAAATATGTCATCTTTATCATCCAAGTTGATTCAGGATTGAGTCTCCTGTGAGGTTTCGTGTTCCTCCTGTAAGATGAATCATTCATTTCTAAATTCATAGAAAGAGACGCTTCTCTGTAGTTCACCTGAACATAACCATGATGTAAGAACAAATAGACTTAGATACAAGCAATGTTTAATGAAATCCAGGGCTATTGGGTTGGTAGATGAAGTGCTGATTCCTATCTCAGGTTCCTACAACAGCCGCAATGGCGTACAACCACACGCCACCTTGTTCAGGCTGTACTGTACTGAGACTGACTGTGCTGCTCCCAGTCTACCCTGGTTGTATGTGTTCCAGGGCATCTGTGTTTCATAACGGTGGGTCTAAACAACAACATGGACAATCTCTGTGAAAGGGGGGACTAGTATGGATAGACTGCATCTTTGTAATATTAACCCACACCAGAGTTGCTTTGATCTACTAGGCCCACTATGATGTCATAAGCGTAACCATAGAAATCGGAATGGACTGGAATGGAATTCTGACACAAGACACATACAAGTTACTAATCAGTCAGATGCGTTTGAACATTTGATGAACATGTTTTTGGAGACGGTGAATTGATCAGGACTTGAAAATGATTCTCAGCAAGATGCTACCCAAGTTTGGGTGCAACCGTACACATCCTTTAGTGTGGAGTGCCGGAGTGGCCTTAACAGCAGTTGGGGCTGTTTATATCTATCAGTGGTACTGCAGACCCACACCTGAGGAAGGTATGAACATAAATGTGTTAAAAAATAGTTTTTTCTTCTAGTAAACTAATGAAATACAGCTCATATGACTTGGGAAACATTCAATTTATAACCCTAACAAATCCACAACAGGAAAGTATTTATTTTCTTGAAGGTATAGGTTATTAGACAGTTTATGTCTGTGTCAATTGTACACCTAAAGTGTTCAAGTGACTTTCCAAGATGTTTATAGTCTCAATTAAAACTACAATTCAACTATGACTTTAAGCCTATATATTGGTTTACTTCATTACTAACACTGTGTTTGTTCTTTAATTCCCCTCAAGATGAACTTCCCATTACTTCTGATTATCAGGACGTCTCAACAGCTGAAACCCCTCAAGTAACGTGACATTTTTGCTTTCATACAATTCTCTACTTTAAAAAATAAATTTAGAAACTTGAATGGCAGATCATAACTTTCCATGTTTTATGTGTCCTGGCAGGCTATTAACGAGGAGAATGGCAAGCTCATGCTTTTTATGTACAGCCCACTGTACTGTGGCCCTGTCACCATCTACAGGGTGAGAATCCAGTCCCTTCATCAGATCATCTGATAACAGATGAAGATTTTTCTCTGAAGGCTTGACTTGAACATAATCTGTGTTTTCTGTGTTATAGAGGGTCAGTGAGACAAGCGGACAGCTGCTCCCATGGAGATACAGTCCTTTACACTGTGGACCAGTGGTTCTGTTCTCTGTAAGCAACACTATTTATATGTTTCAGTTCAATTAACACATTTATAGAAATCAAGGATCGAACTCGCAGCATTTGGCCTTTTCTGAATGAAATGTTGTATCCATTTCCTTTTTGTTTACTAATATAGGGGGTCAGTGAGACAAGCGGACAGCTGCTTCCATGGAGATACAGTCCTTTACACTGTGGACCAGTGGTTCTGTTCTCCGTAAGCAACTCTATGCATGTTTCAACACAATTGACACATTTACAGAAGCAGAGGATTGCACTTTTAACTCTCAGTAAGTGGCTTTTCTGAATGATGTATCCATTTTCTCCCAATCCCTGATGTTTTTGTGTATCCAGGAAGCCAGTGAGGATGATCAGCGGCTGTTGCCATGGAGCCCCTTGTACTGTGGGCCTGTGGTCCTGTTCCAGGTCACTATTATCTTTTCTATATGTCAATACAACCACTCAAAAGCTGTCTGATAGAGAATAGAGTACAGAAAGTAGATTTTGAGAGTACACTCATCTGATCATAGCCTTTTCAGCTAAATCATGTCTGATACTGATTATAAAAGAGTGACTTGTTAACTTGAGTGATCAATGTCTGCAGGGCCTTCCAGAGTCTGGTCCACTGGTTCTGGGAGACGACTGTAACCAGTTTACATTTCAGTTCTCTTTCAGGACCCACTTTGAGGTCAGTGTGAATGGGATCTCAACACTATGGCTACTAAAATGACAGTATAATAGGGATGAATGTTGTCAACAGTTTATTAAGAAGGAGAGGTTGATAGACTCATTGAAGAACATCCTTAAAGTAAATGCATGCAGACATGTGACCTGACTCAGCTGTGTTTGGACTGTGTAGCAATTCTTGGTGAAGACTCATCATATATGGATGACCCGAGGCCCAACCACTCAACTGTGGTGGAGTGATCTGGTTGAGAGGACCAGAGTGGATCACCAGGTAATGTGTTTGCTTGCTATTAACGTTATACTCTGTCATAGCAAACCATAGAACATTTATTTTCAAGAAAGTACAACTTCATGTTCAACTTTTTCACTGGTGAAGGGTGCTCCAGTTTACAAATCTGTCACCAAGTACATCACAGGAGTTAAGGTAAGTTATTCCTTCATTTATTATATTTTTTTCATGTATGAATACTATAAATACATTTTATTGTATAATTATGACAACATAATCATTATTAAAGTGTTATTTTCTTCTTGACTCTAGCTGGTGGGAGCTGCTGTAGAGAAATACATGTCTTCCAGCAGCAAGCAGAACACCCACTTCACCCAGTTTGATGGCTTTCTGGTGAGATGCTGATAAACTTTAACAACTCTTTCTGTTAGATCGCTGAGCAAGTGTGTTTTTAAATGAGTGTTCTTGTATTCAAAACAGGAGCAGAGAGTGACATGGGAACATTCAGGGGTTTATGTGGATCCCTGGGGCCAAGTGTTTCCTACCAGCCGGACCAACACTCAGAGCTTCTACTCTCATCTTCCCGGACACACCCACGGCCCTGGTAACAGCCACGACTCCCAGCATGCCTCTGGACCAGGCCATGCCAGCGGCTCTGGACAAAGACACAACCATGCCCACGGCCACCAGTACCCCCAGGGAGCCAGCAGTGGCCCCAGGAACACCTCCAGACCAGGCCATGCCCCCGGCCCCAAACATCACCACAGCCACAGTCATGCTGGGCGTGCCAACAGCCACACCCACGGCCCTCCTTCCCCCCCAGAGCATTCCTTCCAGCCCCAGGTACAATCAGCTTCTTCCCCATCTGACTGTAGAATCCTAAGTCCTTTATCTTGATAACGTTTTGAGACATCCTACTGTATGTTGATATGGTTGAGGGGATTTGACCTTCTGGAAGTTTGAAGATGGGAGAGGAGTATTTATCTTGTCCACGATTGTGCAGCAGGAGCCTGAGGAGGAGGAGAGGGTTCCGAAGGAAGACTCTGGATATGAACACGCTGAGGGGGAGGAGTCACATCAGGCTCCGCCCCCTGGGAACAGAGAAGTTTCCCGCCTCATGTTAGTCCAAATACATTCACACTTTATTGCACAATATGTTCATAATAGATTCAAGCCATTTTGAAAGCACAACATGAACTGAGATGTTTGTTGTGGTGGTTACAGGACCTATCTTCAGGAGAAACAGGTCCAAGACTTGAGCAATAAAATTGTGGCCCTTCGTGAGGCATTTCATGTGAGTTTATCGATCTCAAGTATATCAGAATGCAGGAACATGTCAATATCCAGAAATCTAGATTTTCAACTTGAGATGACCTTGTGTTACAGTCACTCCTGACCCAGGACAGCACAAAAAACTTCCTGCTAGTTGCAGGAAAGATGATTCTTTCAGGGCTGGTCCAGCTCAACCAGGCGGTAAGGACCAGGCATCTTAGAACAACAGAGACTTTGATGGTCCATTGATGAACGTAATGATTATATTCTTCTCTCTGATATAGGATATTAGTTCCCTCTGCACATCGTTCAACCGCCTGGTGAGCTACATTGAAGATCCCGCCCACAGGGCTGGGATAGAGAGGGAGCTGGCCTCTGTCAACGTGAGTAATGATAACAAATTGAAATAATTGTGCATTTTACATATTGATTTATCATGTTCAAGTAAATGTCAAGGTACATTCTGCTCAGATATTGTTGGGCATTGCTTTGAGCAGCCCATGTCAGTTTTGCCTGTGTTTGGTTTCTGCAGATCCATCACACCAACTTCCTGGATATTGTGTATGATTTCATCATTCTGGGAGTGATAAAAAACAATGCTGCCTTGCCTCCACAAAACGTAAGTTGTACTGAGAAAAGAGAAAAGCTTTGAAGACTTTAGAGTTTTAAGATATCGAATAATTCATTGTAACTTTGTTAATGACAAACTTCTGACCCCAAGAAGCAGGAACAGGGATTCCTTGATCACCTTTTCCAGGTGCTGGAGCCAATTGTAACCCCTCCAACTGGATGGCAGCCATGTGCCAAAATGTTCCAGGAAGTCCTTCAGGTACACAAATGTATTTCCTGTTTCATGGTCAAGCTGGTTTTGCTTACTTTTATGTTCTGGATCTATGTGTGGAATAACGTTGTGTTGTGTCTCACTGATCTCAGGTCCAGCTAATGAAGTTGCTAGACAGCATCCTGGATCTGGACGAGTCCACCTTCAGCCAAGCTGACGTCCTATCAGCTGTGCTCTTCAGCCGGCTGGAGGGAATCATCCAGGAGCTGCTGGGAGATCTAGATGGCTGCTGACTTTCACAGCCAGACCTCCCCACTTGACATTTATTCACATCTATAAAGTCTGCTTCATTTAATAAACTGCAGACCCACGTACATGTTTTGGCCATTTTGTGAAATAATTAGCATGAGGGATATGCTATGGAACATGGAGAAAGATTTTTAGAGATTTAATCAAGTCATCAAATCGAATTGAATTGGTATAGTCCTTTTTACAAGTGTTGTCACAGAGAGCTTCACATATACCCACATATCAGCACCTATAACAACCTAAACCTCAAGGAAGACAAGGAAAACCTTGGGAGGAGCATTCAGTGAGATCCCCTCCTCCAGAGACAAATCAAATTCTGTTTTAATGTCAGTAGATTTAATATGGTGTTTGGGAACCGTTCAACTTTCACTGTCAGAGCAGCACAGTTTCACACAGAGAGCACCACTATTTTGGTAAGACTTGTCCATCTCCTTCTCCGTCCGTCCTTCCATCTAACTGGGCCTGACAGACCGGCAAACCCAGACAAATGTAACACTAGCTTGTTTGCATCGTAGAAAACAAATTGTCATACAATTGTCATTGTAAAATAACAACAATGTAATTTCATCTCTGCTCAGAACTGCACATTAGAAAACAATGATCAATTTGTCTGAGGCATGTGTAGGGGAGACCGGGGTTGGTTGGCACACTTTTCACTGACTGCCATATTTCTCTGGCATCTTTTATGATATAATATTCTAACCAGCAGCAAATGAAACGTTATGGTCTAAGCCATAATTAAATATGTTTACAAGTACACAAATATTTGTTTTAAATGTGGTGATTTGAGATTTAAATCATGTTGTGCATTTGTGCCAACCAGCCCCATCACGGGGTTGGTTGGCACACAATATGGGGTTGGTTGGCACAATGTTAAAATGCTATAGTTACACAAAATGAAGCAAGCAATAGAAACAATTTGAACATTTAATAAAAGAGTGTAACCAATTAATCATTCTATAACATGTTTTATGCAATTTATTAGAAGGAATGTATGTATTAAACCTAAACCTATGCCTAATCCTCAGAATCAGGCAAAAAGACTGAAGAACGGAATGTTGACAACAACATTCTTATTAGACAACATTTAAAAGGGATAATAACCCCAACAGTAGCCTAACAGTAGCCCTCTTAGTAGCCCCTCTCCCCCATCAAACTTATAATACATGTTTTAGCACTTTTTGATTAAATTCCTATATCTTCAAAATCACTGTGCCAACCAACCCCGCTCAAATTTAACCCAATTTTGTGATTAAATTATGTTGGCTATCTACCATCACTCATCACAAACTTTCAAATTTTAAATGAAAATGTAGCTGATTCCTATGTCTATTAACTACATGTAACATGTTTTAAATATCTTTAGCTGACACAGTTTTATAATAAATTCAGTCCACAGACCACTTTTTTACTTTTGATACTATAAAAGTGAAATGTTACCCTCACCAAAACAGTTTGTGATTTTCAGATGTTTTAACATAGTAGATGAGTGCAGGTCGAGAAAACAGACATTTTGATGTTACAATTTTGTTTCTGTGACCTTCAAAACGACCCAAAAATGCTGTGTGCCAACCAACCCCTGTAGCCAACCAACCCCGGTCTCCCCTATATGCGTCCCCCGCTAGCGCTCCCTGCGTTTCTTCATTATGACCAGAAAGAGGCAGCGTTCGCCAGCCCGTAGCAGGTTTTGGTTGTACGCCTGCTTTGCAACTGCATTTAGCTTTTAGTTGTCTGCAGTATGTGGACGTGATGCGGTGTATTCTGGTTGTAGCTCTGCTGAGTTTTTTCAGACGAACAGTGAAGTTGACATTGACTGCAAGCTGGATAACGCTAGGTGTCAACGAGAAGATTAAAATGTTGAGTTGTCAAAAGATCATCCAAAATGGTTGGGATAGGTCGACATAAGATGTGTTTAAACCTGCGACCTGTGGTCTAGTTTGTACAGCACAATATTGTGTCCAAACACCTGCAGTATGTCGCCTAGATATTCATATAATAGTCCTAGTAGGCCTACAAAATCTTATTTTTCACAAACTCAAATCTGATCACCCTATACAAGACCAAGTGTAATATAACAAAACCTGAACGTAGCTCGATGATCAAAATGTGCACAAAGGCACAAACAACGTAGCATCAATATTCCATCAAAGTATAGTTTCGCGCGCAGTACACCTCTGAATTATCAGTGGTGCTCAGTGGGTCTCCATAGCTACGCAGATGACGGGAAAGATTCCGGTGTCTATCGGCTGTCGGAGAGAAGAGACAAACTCCTCACAGAAGCTGGCAGGTGGGCAATTCAAATCTTTCCGCAATTTTGCATAACATTGCTGCGGATCCAGTAGCATATAGTGTAAAATGTTTCCCTAAGAATGTCTATAAAGTAGCCGTATTTGTCTTAAAATTGTATTCTGTATCTATATACTAGCCTATATAGTAACTAAGTAGGCTATCGAAAATGTGTGTTTAAAAATGATGCATTAAAAGCAACTAAACTTGCCATGGCAGTAACAAAATGGCTAAATGAAAATGTACATGTTGACCATGAATGTCCTGATATATAATACTCCTTATGTTGTTGTTATGACTGAGGACCTATAGCAACAGAGTGTAAGAACAATGACAACTGTCGCCTCATGTCTGGTTTTATAGGACCTGCCCACTCGTGCTTTCAGGCCAATGTCTGAGGACGTCAGGGACACCCCACAGCTGGTTTTCCGGCTGCATGATGGCGCCCCTGAGCTGGTGCGGGAGGTGCTTCTGGAGCGTGGCTGGGAGGAGTTCAACTCGCAGGAGCACCAGGAGGGTGACTGGAACCTGTACTGGCGCCCCTCTGCCTTCCGTTCCTCCGACTACAAGAGGCTCCTCCCCTGGCAGCGCCTCAACCACCATCCCAAAACGGTGGGCATCACCCGCAAGGACTGCCTTGCCCGCAACCTGAGGAGGATGAGGGGGACGTTTGGTTCGACTCTCTACGACTTCAGTCCCACTGTGTTCATCCTCCCCAACGATTACACACGGTTCCTGGCAGAGTATACCAAACATCACCTATGTGGAGCAGCAAGTGGAGGAGGGGAGGGAGGGAGAGCCACAGGCTACTGGATCTGTAAGCCAGTGGATCTCTCTCGAGGCAGGGGGATCTACATCTTCGAGGACGTCAAAGACCTGGTTTACAACTCGTCCGTGATTGTCCAGAGGTACGTCAGCGACCCCCTGCTTATCTCCGGCTACAAGTTCGACCTGCGGCTGTACGTATGCGTGAAGAGCTTCCAGCCCCTCACCGTCTACATGCACCAGGAGGGCTTGGTGCGCTTCGCCACCGAGAAGTACAGCCTGTCGTCTCTGGACAACCTGTTCTCCCACCTTACCAACACCAGCATCAACAAGTTCGGCCCTTCCTACACCACAGATAAGGAGAGGGTGGGCCAGGGTTGCAAGTGGACGATGAGCAAGTTTCGGTGCTTTCTCCACAGCCAGGGTGTCGACCAGCAGCTCCTGTGGCTGAGGATCAACAGCATCGTGACCCTCACCCTGCTCACCGTGGCTCCCTCCATCCCGCCCAGCCGTAACTGCGTAGAGCTGTTGGGCTTCGACATCCTGATCGATGCCGCGCTCAAGCCCTGGCTGCTGGAGGTCAACTTTAGCCCCGCCCTTTCCTCTGACTGCCAGGCCGACATCACCGTCAAGAAAGGGTTGGTCCACGACATGATTGATCTGATGAGCTACCAATCAGGGGACAGCCTCAGGCAGAGAGGCTACTTCCGACAGAAGCACAAACGCCCCTGTTACCTGGGCAGCCAATTGCAGCCAGCTCCCGGTCTTCCTCTCTCCAAGTCTGTCTGCCGGCACCAATCAAAGAAGAGGAGCCACAGCCAGTCCAGTTTACAGGCCCTGCTGACTGAGCAGAGGAGGAAGTTCCCGCCTTCCTCCCAGCTGAATCAGACCTGCTCCTCCCTCCGCTGGGTGAGCAGCACCGCCGGTTCGAACCCGACACTTCCACCACATTCTCACCCTATCACCGCGGTAACCGGAAACAGGAGGACACGTCCGACGCCCTCGTCGCTCGTCACGGGGAATCGGGCGACCGCACGCGTGTCTGAGGTTACAGACGTGTCTGGAGACACGGACGCGTTGACACCTGATAGCCTCCGGCGGCGGGTCACACCGCAACACCACCACACTGTGGGCTTCTCTTCGTCTTCATCCTCCTCCCAAGCCTGTAAACTACCTGCAATCCCTCCCAGGCGACAGCTGTCAGTCAGGAGCCCCTGGGCCAATCAGAGGCAGGAGTGGAGCATGGCTCCTCATCCTCCTTGCCGCGTGGGGGACTTTATCCTGACATTCCCCTTCAACCGGGCCACGCTGAGGGCATCGCGAGACGGGCTGGACGTCAGGACGGCCGTTCAGGAGGTCAGCAAGCTGGCGGCTCAGCTGACGTCGCGTCGGAGCCAGGCGGAGAGGAGGAAGAGGAGGAAGGAGGAGGAGGGGCCAGGGGTGTGTGGGGGGAGGAAGGAGGAAGAGGAGTACCTGTTTTGGGGGCCTAAGAACCCACCCCTGCTTCGTGAATTCTGCATCTCCAACTGATTATATTTTCACTTGTCAACAACTTTTATATTAAAGCTTATGCTTGATTTGCCATTGTGGTCCTAAGAGAAGAGTACTAAGACCACATTGTACACAGATACGGGGACGTGCACAGGAATTTTTAAGGGCAGTTGCTGTGGCCTGAAATAGCCTGCCTACTAATGATAATAATTCATGTCACGCAATACTTCCGTCATTTATTCTTCTTGTTAAAACTAAATGTTATAAACTAACCATCAGCAGACATGTAACTTTGTTTTCCTACCAAAAAATGTGCATGTGAAACGGGCTGGTTGTCTGGTAGGCAAGTCTGATTATTTAAGCTAAACGTGGCAAACTGAGCCTGGATTTATGAAGATTTTAATTGATTTCATAAAACTTGATGATGATTGTTCGTTTGTTATACATTTCTACAACTTAAAACTCACTTTTTCTGACAACGTCAAAGCTGTTTTTTATCAACACAGAATAAAACAACCGTTACCGTCTCTTAAGTGCAAGAAAATGCAGGCTCAGGTGGCAGTTGCGTGCAGTAGTAGAGGTTGTTTAGGGGTATGCCCCCTAAACAGAGTAGGGGGCATACCCCCTCCCCCTTGTGACTTCCACTCTCGTTGCCCATAGGCTTATCGATTGGATGTGAATAAGGCTACTTTATGAAATGTTTCGGGTGGCGATTTTTTAAATCTAGGTCTACTTGAAATTATGCAGCTGTTTAATTTCACTATTATTTAATTGTTTTCCTCAGAGGGGCACTTTGACTCGAGGAGGGCAAAAGGGCAGTTGCCCGGGCAACCTTAGCCATAGTCTGTGCACGTCCCTGCACAGACACAAACATTACAACTATACATAAAGTCAGGATCCATGCATACGGCCTTTAAGAGACAAAATACTGTGTGTCAAATGGACTGAGGTGTGTGTGTGCTAGAGGGTGATCATGGTTTCACAAAGAGAGAGTGAGATGAAAAGAGAACGTACGTGTTGACCTCATGAATAATCTGTCATCCTAATTAGATTCCTGCTGACACACAAACAGGGGTCAGTTTTAGGTTAAAACTCTAACCGTCTCACCCCTTAATACCCATCTGTCGTAGACCAGTGTAGACATTGGGTAACTTTAACAAAACTTGATATAAAGTTTATATGTGAAGTATAAATACCTTTTAATTGACAATATAAAATGGTACAATTCTAACAGAAAAAATATTTTTAAGCGCCGTCTTTGAAAAACAGACTTTACATGATAAACAGGAACACACATGTAAGATATGATGCAAAGCAATCATCTCAAACATCCAACAGCAGATAAATAACCTACAGAATATTTTGTATGGGTAAGAATCATTCCATAATTTGGCACAAAAGCCTCAGAACAAACAGCAGCCTGACAAATGACATTCTTCACTTCCTGTCTGTGAACATAGACATGCTTCACTTCCTGTCTATGATGATAGACATGCTTCACTTCCTGTCTATGATGACGGCTCCGTCTCTGTCCTTAATGTGTACGCGGCCGGAGGGGAACCTGGTCTCCTGGCGACCGGTAACGTAAACCGTTTTGACCGTCCCGTCAGGGTACTCCCTCCTCTTGAACTGGGAGGTGTGAACCTCTCTCTGCCCGTTGGTGAACTCCACCGTCTTAACTCCTCTATGGGGGGCGGAGAAGAGAGGAGCCATTAAGAAGTGATGCACCAATGATGGGGGTAGGATTAGTGTTAATGTATGTTGGTTAGGGTTAGGTTGTTGTGTATGCTTGGTTTGAGCAGGCGGTGTTTCCCAGAAGGGGAGCTCTTACTGGGAGATCTTGACCAGCGTGCCATCAGGGAAGATGCTCTCCTCTCGCCCGTCAGGGTGGAGGTACTTGAGGGTCTGGTCTGGGAACACAATCTCCCTCCGTCCGTCCGGGTGGTGCTTCTCTGGGGTGGGCGGGGTTAGGGGGAAGGTGGGAGCACCAGGGGAATATATAACGTGAGGATCTATTTATCTACGCCTGCATAGTGGAAGGTAGTTAATGAGACGGAGCCTTACCTATCTGGTCATTGGGGAAGTGCAGGACCTCCAGACCAGTAGGGTAGGTGGTGTGTGTCATCTGGGCGTCAGCATAGTGGTAAACCTGCCGTGTGATAGGAATCGGCAAAACTCAAATAAACCCAACTAACTGCATAACTGAACAATTGAATCCTGTATAGTGCGGTAGACTGACAGATGGAAAGGTTAACAGACACACGTACTACTTTCCCACTAGCCAGTGTGCGTTTGACATCTCCGTTGAAGAAGGTGACCGTCACAGACTTCCTGTCAGCAGAAATCTCCTTCCTGGTTCCGTTCCGGAATGTAATGACTCGGCAGCCATTTGACAGGATGTGTTCAATCTGGGGAGAGGGGAACCAATCACAAGGCAAGGTTTTTATGGTTGGGAAGGAAATCACACCCTTTATTCACATGACGATAGGGCATGTCCCGACCCCTACCTTCCCATTTGCATAGCGTATCTCCTCGCTTATGCCTATGTTTGTATGTGTCCCAGGGTTACGCTCGACGTGAGTGTAAGTGTGTGCTTCAGGGGTGGAGTTAGCAGGTGTATCTGTTTCTGTCTCAAGGGGGGAGTTAGCCAGTGTGCCCTCTGAGCCTCTTGAGTATGAGTACAGTCTCTCTGGTGGAGATAAAGAAACATGAGCATGGAGGATTAGCAATCATGGACACCCGCAACATTTTTCATACAATACTAATACTGTCAAGGATGAATAGAATGCACTACACATACACAGGACAGGAAACCTGCACTTACTTGTGGAGGCTGGTCCCCCTTCCCTGTGAGGGTGTTGATGCTGCTAACACAAACACAAGAGGAATGTTGTGTATAAAAGCTAATGTCGCTAAGTCAAGATCCCAATCATATCACAGAGATGGTTAGAACATGGTATCTTTGTCTTTTAGCAACAGCCTTCACCACTCTCCAGTTGGTCATTTCCTGAAGACACAACTGTCAGAGAGGACTTGAGAAAGCAGCACATTCAGTTTTAATGAGGCCCTATTCTTCGTAGGGAGGGATACAGCACTCATAGGGAGGGATACAGGTCAAAGCTAAAGGAGCCATACATTATAGAGCCGGGAAGCGACACAAGAGTCAAATCAGGCTCGAACATGGAAAGCCTCTAAGTATTGGCAGGGAGCGTATTGATTGCACTGTGTGAATTATGGATGAAGTCAGAGACCCAAGGCTGACATGAGGTATTGTCAATCCCTATCAATAATTACTGAGGTGCTTAAAGACCACTTCAGAGACTATTATATACTTGAATAACTTGGTGCTAATTAGTTTTCCCTCCCCCCGTGGTTATAGAAATATGCCCATGGGCAAGTTGGACAGCAAGAGAACCCTTCTATGGGCAATAATTCGTACAAACAATGCATTAATGATACTAAGTGTATTGTGTGTGTGGGCCATTAGTAGCCCACTAACCGTGTTTACAGCAGAGTGCACTGCTCTCTTCTGATAGGCTGGTCTGTTGAAGGCAGGCGTGTCACTTCTGGTTTGGGTGAGATCTGCAGATCTGGCTGACACAACCTTGGATGAGGATGATGGTGATCTCTGCCCAGTAGTTTAAGATAAACACACACAAAAACACACCCTATCAGTTCCCTATCATGTCCACAGGAAGGAGCTGTTGCTTAGTCTAGCCTTCTAGAGCTCTCATGACTTGGCCATTGCAAATGGCAGTTTGTGCTTAACTGACGGGTCTGGATTGAGAAATACATTCATAAATAAGTATAAGAGACAGACAGATAGACAAATACATCTATAATGCACTGAAGTAACGTGTGTGCTGAACTCACAGTTTTCTGTGCTTGTGTGTGAGCTGTGGTACTGGTGGTCTGACTCCTCTGCTCCACCAGGGGGTGCTGTCCTGGGGAGTTCAGCCTGTCTCTCAGCACCAGGTTCTCCCTGGTCAGCGTCTCCAGCTGGGTCTGCAGGTGACCGTGAGCCTGCGACCAATCACACTCTCGCCTCTGGAACTGCTCCTGCAGTACCTGGATCTGCTTTCTGAGGTCCTATTCTCACACACACACACGCGCACACACACACGCGCACACAAACACACACAGTCCCAGTGACCTTTTCTAATAGAACACTGAAAACAGTGTGTGTTTAAGCCTATACGGTTCCTTGAGTTTCAGTGTGCGCATGGCATATTTAGTCATGTGGAAGTTCCAACGACTGTGAGATGACAAGTAGAACTATGATGCGGAACAGGTGACATTGTCAGTTTCACAGTGACACACGGTAATTTTCCTCAACCTGTCGTCATCATAGTGAAAAGACAGTTAGACTGTGATGACATATGTAGTAGTAATTAAGTAACATCAAATTATCCAGTATTACCTCAGAACACCCTCCTCCCCCCTCCCCCGCAGGATCCTGGTTAGACCAGTTCTAAACTGTGTTATTGTACAGTACAGAGAAGAGAGAGAGAGAGAGAGGGGGGGGGGGGGGGTCAGGCCCTGAGGCTAGAGGTTATACAGGGATGTGCACTGGAATCTGGGTGGTGAAAAGGAGAATAATCCCTGGCTTGCTCTAATGCATCAGTTTTCAAACTGGGGTATGCGTAAACAAATCTCTAATGGCGCACAATGCATTGTATTTACTATACTTTGGTGATCTACTAAATGTTTAATCTCTGTTCTATAAACTTCAGATGTGTTTAATGATTGTTTTAATTGTGTGCTGACTACCAATGTTCAGTGCACACATGGCTATTTTACATATTCAATTAGCCCTGTTTTTAACAGAATCCACATTTAAATGTTACTAACAACTGTGCAGGATGACTTAGTAGAGGTCTAATCCCTTCTCCTGTGTGTTTGTACCATCCAATCAGGAAGTCTTGTTTTTGCAATTTCACAATTATTCATACACAACGCATGACCAATTAAAAGCCAAAGTTCTGCCTTGCAGACTAATTTAAAAAAAATAATACAAGCCGCTACGCACTGTATACCTGATGTGAGTTTTTAATTGTTTCAAATAGTTAGGTCATTGTTATGTTGTTTGTATCACATTATTGGACCATATGACTATATCAGATGGGGTACGTGGTGGACTATATTATTTTTAATGGGTTACGCAGATTATAACGTTTGAAAACTCCTGCTCTAAAAGTTTCATCCAAACTTGTCCGAACAGGCCTATACCATATAAGAAGACTCACTCATGGTCTGACGGCAGGATTCGGACAGTGATACCCCATCACAGTGGTCGGTTTCCAACCACCTCAGTTACAGTTACAAGCAGACGTGTCACGTTTACACTAACATACCAACTGATCGGTCCACCATCTTGAGTTCACCTGATCCATCCCACATAAACCAGGACACGCGAGGCTGGTGTCCCTGTCCGTCTCTCCTCTCTTCTTCAGCACCGCTCGCTCTCTGGGGGAAAACCCAACACCGCCACACAGTCATATAAATGAGCTCTGTTGTAAATTGCATGACATGAAACCAAGAGATAAGAAGGAATCTGCTTCATCATGGTGTAGTTTTCCTGGTATAACCAACATCCTTATCTGGTTTCCATGCGGGTCCGTCAGATAATGTGTCACGAGCATTCATGAAGCCATGCAGTTTTTCATTTGTGGTCACAATCTTTTTCTTACGTGGTTTTCTCTTCTATTTTCAACTTTGGTGGAGGGTGATGATATTTATCTGCTGTGACTTTGTGGAGGGTTGACATATTTTGGATTCCTACGGGCGAACAGTGTGTGTTAACATGGGCATTATGTCTTTTGTGTCTGGTTATTTTCATTTACATTACATTAATTTGTTTAGTAGACAGTTTCATCCAAAGCAAAATACACATCTTGAGTGCCTGGTTATAGGAACATTAGAGGGTTAGTAAAGGCTGTAATTTTGGTTGGGACTAAAGCCAAAGGTTTGCAGTCATTAAATCCACGTGTCTAATGTATTATTAGGTCAGGACTTCAAAAAATGTTTAAGCATCTTTTTAGATACAAAATCTAAATCGACTGGACATGGCTCTGACCTGTCCCCTTGGATGACTGAGGTGCTCCCTATCACCCAGCTGGGAGCACAGCAGAGTATGCTTGACCGACGCACTGTCATGTTACAGCTGTCATGTTACAGCTGTCATATTACAGCTGTCATGTTACAATAAATCGAAAGGTTTGCATAGAATGCAATCGATCTGATATCCGTTGGTATCGCCAACAGACTGTAATAAACATTCATCCATCATTTAGTTTGGACCAAACTAAATGATTCCGCAACATTCTATGACCATCTATCAGAACATCCATTGCTTGACTTTACGCTCTGGTAACAATTACGAGAATCTCTCACATTTCATATTAGTGTAATCTAAATTTTGATGACAGATTTTATACTTCACTACTCTACATCTGGGTGAGGCAGAGAGCAAAACAGACATTGTAGACTGATTTTACTGCTGCATTTTACTGTCCCACCTCTATTCAGTTTTATTCTCATACAACAGATAGCCCACTGACCATTTTGAAACACTTGGAGAGGGTGGTTCTTTCCTCTGTCTTTGGCTCTTGATGTTCCTTCAGGGTCAACATGCCTCGTGAGTTCTGAGGAAGAAAGACGCTCAGTCCCCCTCCTGGTGGGTCTGCGACGGTTCCCTGGCAGGGTTCTCAGAGGAGAGCTTCCCCAGGCTGATATCTTGTGAGGTGCCTGTGATGCCGTCCCAGATGCAGGGTCCTGTGATGCCGTCTCGGACCAGAGGACGTCCCTAATCTCTGAGGGGGTGGAAAAGAAACACAAAGCATCTTGTTTCTTTTAATCCTTCCTTTTATCCTTTTTCATCCCTTCTAAAGTATTGATATTTGGAATCTCCAGATTATGTCAATAAAGGTGTTATTCTCACCATCGCTGCCGGAGCTGGAGGAGAGGGAGGAGGAGAGGGGGAGACCGGCAGCTCCCTGGTTTGGTGTCTGCATTTGGCTGGTCAGTTGACCCTCCCCGCTGTCGCTGGGGGCATCGCTGGCATAGTCCCCCTCCGAAAGGTCCAGGCCGCGGTCCTCGGGCCCAGCGTGAGGGGGAGCAGACAGAGGGGAGGGAAGCTGATGGGCATTGGGGGAGGGGCTCTCCTCCACTCCCCCCTCCTGCTCCGCCTCTTTGTCGCTGGAGGAGGGACCACTTGAAAAGTGGAGACTCTCCGCTCTGGTCCTGGGTTGACCTCTGACCTTCAGCCCTGCTCTCGGAGCAGGGCTAAACACCTCCCTGTGGCTGTACCGAGAGCCGCTCCTCGGACGACCCTCTGCGGCCCCAGACCCAACGACTCTCACTATGCGGTCGTCGACAGTCTTAAAACCGACTCCTTCCTCCGAAGACCTGACCCTAGGGGGAACTAAGATGTTGGAGGGAGACGTGGGGGAGATTTTAGAATGCTGCACCAGCTGTGGCTCCTTCAAGTCAGCTTGTTTATGGACAGATTCTCGCCTCACAGTGGGCAGAGTCTGACCCTGCGACCCCCCCTCTTCCTCTCGCTCGGCAGATGTTGAGCGCGATGATCGCGCCAGCCGTGACCTCCAGGCCCCGTTGATCCCTCTCTGACCCCTGCCATTTCTGTCAGAGGAGCATAAAAGAGTTCCAGCGTTCTCATTGGCTGTGCTTTGTGACATTTGTCTCCCCATTGCTCTCCTTTCTTGGTGATGTACCGCTGTTTGTTTATCCATCTGTTTATTACAATGCCCGTTAGCTATAGCAACATCTGGCTTTTTAACCCTGTGTTTCATCTCTTGTGCTACATATCGGGTTGTCCTCTGTTGAGACTGGTTCTGGGCTGGGGGATGGGGCGTGGCAGGTAAATTGGCCGTGGGGGTGAGTGGGAGGTCGAACATGGAAGGGGCCGAGGAACGCCGCTGCAACCCGCCAGAGGTGAACTTCCTTCTGGGCAGCTGGGACAGGGAGGCCCTCCTCTGGATGTTGTGCTTGCTTCGCTCCAATCTGGACACTCCCTCCCCTTTGCGCAGGAAGTACCGCCCCCCCGCCATTCCCTTGGCTTCCTGCAGGTCCTGGGTGGAGAGAGAGAGAGACAGCGAGAGAGACAGGAAGAGGGCACTGCAGCATTTTCATCTGGCCCAATACAACACTTGGATTACATGACTAGATGGGTGGGCCCACTACATAAGGACATAAGTGCGAGAAACAAACGTAGTACACTATGTAGTAATGTCCGGAGGAAAATGGTAATCCTTTATGTATTGACTAAATGCTAGTAGCCTTAACCTAGCCCTGTACCCTAGCTGATGTCATACTGCTCTGGGATTGGCCTGCTGTAACTAGGGAATACCAAACTGCCCTGTGATTGGCTTTGCTAGTACCTGTTTCTCTCTCAGCCTGACATCTTCATCCACCTTCAGCTGCTCCTCCAGGAAGTCCTCAAACGTCCTCTCCCTCTCCTTCACCGCGGGCCGGATGGGTCTGGAGCACAGGTATCATGGTCCAGTTCCATACGGCACAAATGTAGCAGCCATCTAGAGCAGTGCTTAGTGGTACCTGGTCTCTGCTGTGCTCGTAGCTCTTGTTTGCAGATTGTCAACACTCAGTGACACTCAGCAAATATAGGTCAGTAGGAATGCGAGTTACTCAAACTCCATTAGTCACACCTGTGTACTAGATAGATATAGCTACCTTTTGTGCTGGCAGATTGGTACGTGGTCATTAACAAAGGCTTAAGTACCTCTCCTCCGTGTTGGTAAGCGACGGCCACCGTATACCAAAGGGGCTGACAGGGCCCTCCTCCCCCCGGTCCTCCCCCTCCTCCCACCGGTCCTCTTTGATTGGGGACAGGGTTCTCTGTCTGGTCACATCCTGTCCTGAACTGTCTAAATGACAGATACACACAATTACCATCAGGCTGTTAGGGTGTTGTTTGTGTGCGTGCATGTGCATGTGTGTGTGTGTGTGTGTGTGAGCATGTGTGATTATCAGATGATGTCACAGCTGTCTGTGGAATACATTCGATAGAAATCCAAAGACAACCGCAATGATTCATTTAGTCATTTTTCAAGCGAAGAATAACATTCTCCAAAACATTGATGGTGCACTTGGGGAATCGAGGGCTTGTGGAGCAGATGTTGGGAGAGGAACGAGTAACATAACAGAGTCAGAAGGTAGGTGTGTACGTCAGCACAGGGCAGCGTTGTTTGGACACAGAGAGTGTTGTCTTAGTCAGATCAACTGGAAAAAACTAGAATGGATCCAAGATACAGTGAGTCACTCCAGCTTAATCATTATCCCCTTGGAGGTGCCTTGTCTAACCTGCAGGTCCACAGTGTGAGCACCAGGGGGATTGGAGACTGGGGGATAGGATTGGTTTGTCTCACTGTGATTGTCTCATTTTGTCTCACACACACCAACTAAAATATCTACAATCAAACCAAAAAGATAGTTCAGGGTAAAGAAAAAACAAGTAAAGAACCAACAGCCTAAGGTGTGGTCCCAAATCACCTCTGCATCTTTCGAAGAAATGATTCTGGGACTGTTGACATCCTGTGGTTTAAGAAAGTGTTGTTATTTCTGTGGTTGAGACACTTTTGGTTGTGTTCGACGGGTGTTTGCTGGATTTTGCCGTGGGTGGGGTGTATAATTTCTCAAAGGAAGTCTTTTCAAATGAGTCTATGCGAGACCCCACTTGATCTCTGCTGTCTGTTTGATGGAACAGCCCTCACTGGAACGGCTGGATACAATCCAAATGTATTCTCTGTGCATTCTCTTTATGTCAGTTCATTGGATTATGGGAATCCATTGTTAAGATTGAAATTATTTAAATAATTGATGTGGACATTTATCTGGTGACTTTTATGAGCAGCAATTGACTATAACATATCCTAATAACCCTCATTGGTGTTTATGACAAGTGTCATTGAAAGCTGAAACATGGCATATCCTCTGCTTGACTGGAGACATTCCTTTGAGTCAGTCAGCATTCAGAGACAAGTCTGAACGAGCCTCTGCACTGTACAAAATGACATATTTTCTAGCTTGGAGGATATACTACAAAGAAATATCTGCCTTTAAAACACAACATTCCAACTGATGGCTTTATTTAATTTAGAAAACTATTTGACCCCCAAAACACTTTAGACCATGTTGACTCTGCTTGTAAATATCTAGCATATTCCCCAGGATATACTCTGTCCCTGTTGACAGTCTTATACAACTTCTTAACATAGCTAGCATTCCTGCTGTATGCAGAAGTTTCTGGATTCCCAGCCAGTCTGGCAGTCTCTCTAAACTCTCTGAGTTTCATCAATCAAACCTTCTTTTTATGGCAACGACTCTCCAGCATAAAATCTGTCTTTCTCAGGAGAGATACTCCCTGGAGAGCTACCACAGGATGGAGGAGGGGGTCACCCCACCCTGCTCCAAATCCTGAGGGAATTATATATTGTGAGAAGGTGAAACGTTTCCATAATGTTTTCTCTCCTTCCCCCTTTGTCTGCCCCCCCCCCCTTTCTCTCTCTTTCCCTCTCAGCAGCATGCTAGTCCTGTTCAGTCAGTAGTAACTCCCCTCCTCAGGGTCAGGGAGGGGCTAAACAAACCGCAGAACAGAGCTAACTGCGTGCAACGTGTTGAAGGGGAGGAGGAAGGAGGGAGGGAGTGCAGTGATTCAAGTCTCAAATTCACCAAGCAAACACACAAGCCTTGGAGTTTGCCTTCACACGCACACGCAGAAATCTCCGGAGTCCCCTTCGAGAGTTACAAGAGCTCGTCTCATTAGGTGTGGCTAGAGACTCCCCGTCTCTTTCCTTGGTTTTTAAACCAAACCTCTTTTGAGGTTCAGCTCGGAGCTGCAGTGATTTCATCGTCGTGAAAGGTTGTCTTTTTCGAGCTCAGGCATGGAGACTGAACTGCTAATCGCACCGACGGAGGAATACCACGCCACAGAGGACTGTGAGACCACTAGCCGGGCACTCTATAACTTCTACGCAGCTGTGATGATCATCGTCTTCCTGCTGGCTATCCCACTGAACATCTCAATCCTCCACCTCTTCATCGTCAAGCTCAAGTTTTGGAAAACCAACACCAACAATGTGTTTCTGTTCAACCTGGTCCTGGCCGACATCCTGCTGTTGTTCTGCCTGCCTGTGAAGGCCTACAACTTCATCCACGGTGAGAGACGCAGTGAGAACGAAGTGGTCTGCAAAGCCATGCTCTTCATGCTGTTCCTCAACCGAGGAGCAAGCATCGCCTTCCTCACCGTCACCTCCATCGACCGCTACTTCAACGTGGTGCATCCTGGGAGGAAGAACCTCCTGAAAGCCCTAAAGAGGTCTCCTCAGATCTCCATCCTGATCTGGCTCCTGCTGCTCCCTCTGACCATCCCCACCATGCTGAAGACCTTTGAGTGCTGCAACAGCCACAAGAGCTACAACGCCACGGAGAAGCGGGACGACGCCGTGGTGAAGGACGTGGTGGACAGTCTGAGGGAGGTGGTGTTCTTCACGCAGATCTTGGTCCCCTTCATAATCCTGCTATACTGCACGGTGCGCATAGTCAACCGCCTGAAGAGGAAGACGGTGGGGGACAAGACCAAGCTGAGGAGAGCCATGTTCCTGGTCTCCTCCGTCATGGTGTTGTTCTCTGTCTGCTTCCTGCCCTGCACCGTGGCCAGGATTGTTCTGCTGGTGGCCCGGGTTCAGGAGTGGAAGGAGCTCTCAGAGGACGTGGCGGCGCAGGTGTTTGACGGCCTCATGGTCCTGTCCTTCATCGACTGTCTGCTGGACCCGTTGGTCTACTGCTTCTGTAGCACCAAGTTCAAAAACATCTACCTGGGCAATTACTTTCCCTGCCTTCTGAAGAAACACGAACACCCCCTTGATAACAGCACCTCCACACCAAACACAAATCCCAAACGCGATAATGTAAATACGGCATACTAGCCAAGCCCCGGGGGAAAACAATGTTCTCATCTATGTGACTATTTAGGGAAAAATACATTACAAAAAGGATGTACAGTTAGCCAATCATTTTAATGCTTGCGTAAAATTGATTTTCATTGTTTTTTTCATCAGACCTCTGCTTGTCATAGTGCCGCCTGAGCATGTAGCAAACGCAACACGATTAGCTTCTGCCAAAGGAAGTCTAAACAGCTTGCTTCCAGCTTTTTGCATTTGCTTCAGAGCTCAAGGCACTTGGCAATACCAAGACAAGTTCAAACAACTATTGGTTGTTTAGAAGGCTGTAAAACGTCTTTGTACAGAATATGGTAATTTCTGCTGTTTGCTAAGGCTGCATGGTGACATGTCTGTGTTGTTGTGTGCAGATGTCGTGATTCACCACTGATACACCGTACAGTAACCCGTCATGTTTACATTACCCCAGTCTCACTTTACATTACGTTACTGCTCAGTATGACTGAGTGGTTAGTAACTGTCTGGGTTAAATGTAGGGCACTTGTCATGCAAGTCTGGTTGAAGGCACTTTATTTTACTGAGGGCAGTTCTGTGGTAGCGTGAGCTGCTTGTTTGTCAGTAATAACATGAAATACCAGTAATGTACATATATTTCATTTGCAACTCCATTACGTACCTCCGTCCCCCCCTGAATGTTAATGATGCCATTACAGACAAACATGATTTTTCAATTTCTTGTCCCTCCATAAAGTTTGTATATTAAGATACAATGTCAGAAAAAGGCTTGTCAGCTCAGTTTTTTGAGGTGTAGCTTTATTACCTTGGGTTGGGCATGTTGGGACAGGATACACCTCTGGTCCCAAAGTCTCAGCCGATGATGGGAACGTCTGGGAGGGCAGGTTCCTAGTTCTCTGGAAATCGGCAGGGGGGAGGCGAGCTGGAGCACCAGGGGACAAACCTAGAGAAGCTAGATCTTCCCCACTGGAAGGGATGACAGCAACCGACGTTCCCCCCTCTGAATAATTCCCAAGTTCTTTGGTACAGTCCACTCCAGAAGTTGTCAGTGCCGGTGCAGCTGAGCCAAACCATTGGGTAGAGAGAGAAGGGGGGAAAGGTAGACCTGAGAGGAGAAAACAGCAAAGTAAAGGTTATGAATTGTAACATTCCATTCTGTAGAAGTGCACAGTGTACATCAAAACAAGGCTCCAGGGCAACAACAAAAAAGGGCCCAGACCAGGGCACTTTAAAATATTGTTCCACTTAAGTGTCAAGATAAATTTAGGTGGAAGCAAAACAGTAGCGCCCATGAATCTAGCCACACACGTTTAACTTCAATCATGCAATATGATTAAGTAGTAGTGTCCATATATTAACAAAGAGCACTATAAAACATTCATCTTATATCTAACCGCAAAATAAATTACCTCATCTACTGAAGCCTTTAATACTGTGAAGCATTTTTGTATATTTTCAACGTGTACATATTATTAAATAATGATACTTCAATAAAAACTATGCTGTAAATACCAGTCGTTTTTTTCTTCTGCAGGATAGAATGATCAAGTGAAATAATATTTGTGTAGCCATTCTTATAAACAATGTCATAATGACTATATTAGCCAACTACAGAGATTAAACTTACGGTAAACCCTTTTAATTAGACAAAGAAACACTCAAAACAAAATTAAATCTCACAGGGAGAAAAATAGATATGTTGGATGAGCAACACAGCGAAGAGCTACCTCCACCAGAGCCAGTTGAAGGACACCATAGAGGTCCCAATCATAAATGTAATCATTTGAGCATAACTACTGTATAGCAAGGATGAAGGGGGTGAGAAGCAGTCTACCGGTATAAGTATTTATGTAGCAGTAGACCTTATACACAATACAATCATTGCAAGAGGCACTGTTCTGTATGACCATATGAGTGCACTGAAGCTCAATGTATTACTGTAGGACTGGTTTAAATGGACTTTGGTTGAAAACCAAGATCAGAAGCCTGAGAAACATTCATCATTGTGATGTAATGAGTCCTCTGTGGTATTCTTAGTTACTTGGCCATTTGCCATTTCCTTTGAATAGTAAATCCACTTGGTAGAAATCTTTTTGTCAGTGATCTCAGACTTGGCCTTGATCTCAGAGTATGTGTCAAGGGGAGCGTGTCTGTCAACAACCCGTCTCAGTCTCTACCCCATTAAGACATATGACTTCATAGAGACATACACTTTATTCAAGTACTGTGCTTAACAACAGCATGTGAGCATATTTATAGGGTAGGGCTTGATACTTACCGTCATTTTAAATGATTGCACCTTCCCTATTTAGCCTCAAGTGCAGAAAACTCACAGCCCTCATATCCAGGCTTTTAAAAAGTTCAGCCAATCACGATGCACCTTCTCTTCTTCTCTCATGTGACAAGCTGCATCAGAACTGATGTCACTCAACAGCTCTAGCTGTATTGCTTTTAAGCATGATCCTTCCGAGATAATTCGATGGCGCTAACCACCAAACCATTAAGCTTAAGGTGGAGTCAGATGGATGGACGTGGGAGTGGAACTAAGACATTCCACACGTGCAAAACTGCTATCGTAAAGCCACATTTAAAGATCTTGCAACAGTCATCCGACCTCCTAGTACAGCCACAAAAAACCATAGCTACTGTCTATGACCAACCACTGATGTTCTGTACTTACCAAAGCCTGAAACGTTGCATCTATAAAACAGATAACTGATTGTGGTATCACAAATCTGCATCCCACTGATCTGATAAACAACCTAAATAACCATGCTGCAGTTCTATAGAAAGACAGAAGATAAGTATAAGATTGGTACACCATAAACCTCAAACACAGTCGGGTTACTTGTTGCGAAAGACATTAAATGTTGCTTAAACTATTTGAGATGAGAGATTTTGGATCATTTCTAACTCCCCAGTCAGAAGACTTTAAGCATCTCCTTCATGTCTCATGGAGAGAGTTGTAATATGATGACGTTTTGTGCTCGACCCATACTGTCTTTTTTGTGGCCTATGAATCTTTTATGAATACTTCCATCAGTTGTCTTGTGATGTGTATAGTGCTTTGTTTAGAGTGTGTCATGATATCGGTGCTTACATTACTGTAATCTGTGCAGCACTTTGCCTAACACTTCTATTTGTGAAATGTGCTCTATAAATACATTTCTTTGATTCATTTGATTGCGCAATTGCTGGACGTCAGTAGGTTTCCTGTTAAATCCGCCTCTCAAAATCTGCAGAGCTACCACAATGAAGCAATCAAACAAACACCTCTAGCAAGTGTAAACAAACTTCAAAAGCGGTTGTGGCATAGAGATTAGTTTCGTATTGTACAGTATGTCATTTTTGTCTCCCTCAGGTTTGAGTTCAGGAAATCCAACAGTATATTTCTGTTCAAAATGGTGGAGGCAGACCTGCTGTTACTGGCCTCTCTCCCTGTCAAGGCCTGTAATGGAAATGTTGGTCATATGCATAGATGTATGTGTATGAAATCTATAATCTTCTATGTTCATTGGTAAGAGACAGGAAGGCAAGATAATTAAGTTGAGTTCAAAGGAATGTGAGGTGCTGATGGCTCTGTGGGCAGCTTGCCCTGGGGGATGGGTGAAGCATTTTATATGGCCTTCTGTCCTCTGGTTACTGTAAGGGGTCAATGAGACAGTTGCTCTGAACTTTGGCTAGAAGGACTGTGTCCTGTTTCATTGTTTGTGTTAATTAAAAGTATTGTTTGAAGATGGTCACACAAAGGACAGTTGACCATTTGACTGGTCAACCCCTGTGGCTTTATTATCTACTGCTCTGGAGAGAGCTGTGACATCAAAGAACTTTGGGACACATAGGAGATGTATTGTTTCAAACTGTCACTAAGTTGAGTTAGCCAATCACAGAGTTTGCTACATTGATTGATTGACCATATAGAATGCCATTTGATCTTAAGTTCATATAAGGCAGTGCATGTGTGCTGGCTGATCATCACTCCTGCGAACGACCTGTGTGGATGGCACACCTCCTTCGCTGTGATTGATCAGCAAAGCTTTGTTTATGTAATTGTATAGTCTAATAAATTGTATTAAAACCATATCCCTTGACTATTCAGATCTACACAGTGCCACTCGAATTCTTCCCTAACAGGCCCCACTGCCACTGGAGCTGTGAAGAAGAAAGAACACGGTGCCGCCTCAAGACCGTCGTCTTCCCGCTCTTCCTCAACCTACACAGACTGCCTGCAGCACACTGGTCTACTGTTTCTGCAGCTCTGGATTCAAGGAGGTTCTCAAAAATGAAAAAACAAAACAAGGAGTGCAAAGAAACTTCTCACAACTATTTTGAACTGAATTCCTAACCCAATAATTATGGAGTAATGAGTCTGTCTCAAGTTGTACTGTTACTGTGTGCTTAAGAGTGATTGTCGTTCAATAAAACTGATCTGCTTGGTGCTTTCTTGGTTGAATCATAAAGATGCTTAGTGCAGAGGAAGATTGTTTTGCAAATTCAGCTCAAGATACCAGGGGGGTATTCCAGAAAGCAGGTTTAGCAACATAACCCCCCAGCTGATTCACAATGTTGCAGCAGCTTACTGGCAATGTTGCTACAATGCTGGGTGTCAGCTGGGGAGTTAACTTGAGTCAGATGGCTGAGCGGTTAGGGAATCGGACTATTAATCAGAAGGTTGCCAGTTCAATTCCCGGCCGTGCAAATGACGTTGTGTCCTTGAGTAAGGCATTTCACCCGACTTGCCTCGGGGGAATGTCCGTGTACTTACTGTAAGTCGCTCTGGATAAGAGCGTCTTCTAAATGTAGTGCTTCAACTCTTTAAGGGGAGTCAGGTGGCTGAGCGGTTAGGGAATCGGGCTAGTAATCAGAGGGTTGCCGGTTTGATTCCTGGCAGTGCCAAATGACATTGTGTCCTTGGGCAAAGCACTTCACCCGACTTGCCTCGGGGGAATGTCCCTGTACTTACTGTAAGTCGCTCTGGATAAGAGCGCCTGCTTAATGACTTAATGTAAATGTAACTTACTCGGGTGTGTTGCATAACCTGCTTTGTGGAATACCCCCCAGGTCTCACTACTACATAAAAACAGCTGTGGGTTACAAACTAATACGATGCCAAATGGAGTTAAGCTTTACTGAAGTTTGAGAGAATAATATCGCTCAACTCCTCCCTCACGTACGGAGGAATGGGCGGATTTGCTTGTGCTAACAGCTTGGTGGTGACCCTCAAGGACTCTCCCGCCACAACCCGAGTTAAAGCCTGGTAACAAATGAAGCGCCCTCCCCACTTCATTCACACCTTAATTGTACCCCGGAGAATGACACTCTTGTTTCCACCGGACGCTAGGCACAGCTCTGCTACCAGCCTCCCCATCCAGTATCAGGCTCTGCTGCTACCAGCCTCCCCATCCAGTATCAGGCTCTGCTGCTACCAGCCTCCCCATCCAGTATCAGGCTCTGCTGCTACCAGCCTCTTCATCTACCGGGCTCGGTGTGCTACCAAACCCATCAATCTAATAAACATCCCAAACGTTCAATTGATGGTTCTGCTTTTGCACTCCGGAAATCCCAAAAATGATTTTACCACATTTTAGTACAAAAAATAAATACAAAGAATTTAAAAGACAAAACTAGAAAAATGTGTCTAAAAAAGTGATTTTCCTGTCTAGTGGGGAATATATGCATGGAGTTAAAACCTACCGCTGGTAAACAGTTAAAATGGTTCCCCATGTGCTCGGGTACACCAAATCTAGATTGCTTGAATTCCTTGGCATTGTTTATAGTTCCATTCATCATTATAGAAGGCCAATGTGCTGTAACACAAGCCTTTGTCTATCCACCAGCTCAAAGTAACCAGTTAGACCAGACGTCACCAGACTGGATCAGCATGTACTTCAATCTATTGAACATAAAACATTATTTTCTTCATTTTAAATCAGAAGCCGAGCCAAGCAGCTTTGGTCTCAGAGAAATGTTCATCTCTTTCAAATCTGAAAACCTCAACGGTCATTTTTCTCACACACACACACACACACACACAAGACCATGGGAAAATCTTCCTGGGAGGAACTTTAAAACGAAGCGCGAAGGAAGAGAGTTTACATCTAATTATCATTTCAAACTAAGGGAAGTGCTTTTAAATGCTGTACCAACAAACATCCAACTTCCCTGCATTGAAAGCCAACAAACATCACATTTATTGGGGGTTTGTGATCCTTGACATTGAGCTCACTTATTTCCCAGCACCTCATCTCAATGCCCTGCTGTTTAGGGACTATCTGTAACACAGGCTAGGGGAGGCCTAGGCTGGAAGCACTTCCATACAAATCCCTCCACTGGTTAAGTGTATCTAAGCTGCAGTGCTTCACTGCAGACGCCTCCAGCTTGGATACCCCGCAGTTGTCTAGCCTAACATCTACAGTCCGCAAGTGTGGTCGAGGACGTTTGAAAGCACCTGTTCCGCGGTAAGGCTAACATCCGTGCCCCCGCCCCCTTCCCGGGCCCCCCTCCCTCTTGGTCTAACACAGGGATGCTTGGAGATCCGTGGGGATGGCACAGCACCCACCTGGCCCCAGGAGAGAGAGCAGTCGGGCCTGCTCCTGGAGGAGTCTGTGGAACTGCAGAGCCAGCTGGTCCTGGGGGCTGGGGCCCTGCGAGGACACACACACACATATTGTTCCTACATACCAGAGCTAGAGATGCATGACTAATACACACATACCGGTACCTGTACTTCTCTACGGTAGATATCGCATCCATCACAACTACCACAAATAATCCCTAACACACATGTTGTCAGTATGAACATCCTTTCTACTAACACATGTACACATATATCCCAACTACATGCATGCATTTTTTAACTTTTACCTTGAACAGAAAACTACAGATATCTAATATTATATCAGCGCTTGCCTTCATTTCTCGTTTGCAGGTGTTTTACTGCCCTCTAGTGGTTGGGAAGAGCCATTGTTGTGGTGGCAGAAATGGTGACTGACCTGTTGCAAAGCTCTGACGAGCAGGGCCTGATGTAAAGCCTGTTGAGATGAGCCTCTATCTGAGACAGAAGACTCCAACAGAGCCTGGATGACGGGACTGGGTGGCTGGGCTGAACCATGCGGACTAAGGCCAGTAGGACTGGGTGGCTGGGCTGAAGAGCCTGGTACAACTAGCTGGGCTAGGGAGAGAGGGCTGGAGCCAAGATCCCTTGGGTCGTGGTGGATACCTTGGTTCTCCGTGGCGTGGGGTCCTCCAGATCTCTGTGGATCAGGAACCCCAGCAGATGGGTGCAGTTCTTCCCTCCTCTCCTCCTCCAACTGTCTGCCCTCCAGATTAGTACCCAAGGCTGGAACTAACAACCATTGCTTCTGGCAGTTGTTGTCCATTGAAATATCAGCTGACATTATACCATTAATGCAGAAGGATGTCTCAGAAAATCCTCCCTGTAAGGTTGCACCCACAGGTTCTCCATGCCATAGCAATGTGCTATTTTTTTTATAATGTGCTCTTTACATAGTGACGTGTGTGGTCTCTGTCAGGTGGCAAGAAGTACAGAACATAGTCAACATAAAAACTGGACATGTAGCTTTAGGCTACGTAGAAAGTGTTTATTCAATAACAGCTTACTAGCCATACACACTGAAAAGTGGGTTTAATTCACTGAAGACTGTGGCAATAAAACAAATATTGTATTTAAATAATTAGACATATTTACAAAGTTATTGAAAAAACTGCGATATTTTAAGAGAGCTTTTATACTTACCGTCTTGTGTTCTGCTTCTTCAGCGGCGTGTATGAGCAGTGGAGCTAAATTGATGTTTTATCTGTCGCCACTGGCTACAGTTACTGTAAACATTAGGCTCAACGGGAACGACATTTTTTGCTAATAATCAGACTATACGCGAACAGTTTTTAAATTACCTTCCTGTGTTAAAATAGCATCTATGTTGCTGTTGGTCTATCAGGTGTATGAGGCTGTCACTTCATTTTCATGTGGAGTAAAAAAATATTATTTTGTGCCACGATTCAAGTGCATTCGAGTGGTTGATCAACTCTTGTTGTGCGTATAGCGCCACAACAGATCCTTTTCAGCGCCAAAAGGTTACTCTTTTAACCGGCTTAATTCAGAAGGGTACGAAGTGCAAATTTAAGTAGAAAGGCAGTTTAGTAATTACTGAAAATGTTTGCTGTGCCGGTATTAATCTATGCACATCAGATAATTAGAAACATTGTAAAAGATACGAAACCAAAGTATATCAGTATGCGATTCCTTACTGTAACTCCTAGTTCAACTTGCCTAAACACTACAACAGTATAATAGAATACATTTAATCCCTCCACCCATACGATGTCTATCACCTATGGCCTTCCACACACACCCAGTGGTTTAAGAAGAAGACGTTACACATACACAAAAGTTCCACTGTACCACTGCACCAACGAGCAACTGTCATGGTCATAATCTCTGTGGCCTAGGTTGAAACAGACTCCAGCCTACTGTGGAATGGCGATGATAGGTATGCAACCATTTTGAATTTCCTTACTGTAACATACAGTACGTTTTTAAAAGTACATTAATTAAAGGTCTAAAATAAAAGTCCTGTCCGCACCTTACTGTAATGAAAACAGTCTCTAAGCAATGCAACAGAGTGCATAAGTGTCGAAAGGTCATCATCTTTTGGAGTTGTGTTTTATTTGTAAGTGTAGGACATTGCCCTGCAACAGTTTGCTGTCAGAATCAAAACGAAACACAACTGTTCATTTAAGCTGTAGCTTTTAGTTCCGTTCAAACTTTACTCAACTGCTTATTATTTATTTACAAAAGGCACGCACATGGTCTAATGTCAAATTGATTCCTATAGTGTCTTGACATAACTTAATAAATATCAGTCATTACAGAAGACAAAACCGCTACTGCAAACATTTTGTTAAAGCTGTGGAAGATTTCATTAAAAAAAACGATCCATTATACGTTGAAGGACATCACTGGCCTAAATATGGTATTTTTCCATTCCCCATGTCCTCTTCTGCTCTTATTAGACTCGACACACAAGTCAGAGTTGAGGTAGACTAAGAAACATTACAAAACTAAAGATAGTTTCTAAATGATAGGCCTACGATCATCTTATTTTGACTAAAACATAAAAACAATATCACATGCAGCTTAAAAAAACAGTTTTCGCGCTCAAATGAATGCGAAAAAAATGTGCTCGCGTTAACTGTTGATGTCCCTGCCAAAATCTGATATCAAACTTGCGTCTCTGTTGTATAGTGGGTTAAGCAAGGGGAATTTCTATAGCCTAGTACTGCATTAAGCGCTGCAAGCTTGAAAGAAATAAAGGGATATGAATTAGGGGCCTGTGCCCCAGTAAAGTGTTATGTCTAAGAATGCCTCTGCATACTGCCAACAGCACTGACTTCAGAAAACACAAAACCATTTCAAAAGAAAGTTAGAGATGCTTCAGATTACCTACCACCCGGCCATTTCTCTCACAGGAGAGACCGCCCTGCCCACGAGTTGACAAACATGGTTTTTGACCTGTGCTCATCTTCATGGACAATGATTGACCGATGAGTGGAATCCATCGTAGGCCTATTTGTCTTACTGACTTGACTAAAAGTGGCCAAATCCCAGGCTGTGAGTGAGCCTGTTAACTGCTCATCAGTGCTCATCATGGAACTGTCCAGAACAGCTCTCCTGCTGGGCGCCCTCCTCTCCTCAGGTAAGATACACTTGGTGTGATTCTGGAGACTGACTGCTCATCCAGATGACTTTACTATGTTCCTGATTCAGTGTAAATACGAGCCGATTGGACAATGTGTTGTGTGGCACCCATCAGAGTCAATTCCTCCAATCTAACAGTCATTTAATCATGTTGATTTAAAGAAAATGCTATTAGTTGTGTAGAGGATCTGATGGGGGATCAAGTCTGTCAATTTATCGTATGGGCCAAAAAAAGAAAATATGTAGGATGCATAAATGGATAGAGCACAGTGATTTGGACAGTCCTTTCTGACTCGGACAACATCAATTGGGTGGGAAACATGAAATGTTGGCAGCCAGGCCAGGGAGGAGATAGGTGGGCCAGAGCCGGCTCTGAAACCAGACCTGTGTTTGTGGATGTGACTGCAGCCAGTGCATCTGCAATAGACCACTATGTCAAGACAGAGGGGGCCTGGATCCTGTCCCTGGTGAAGAGAGAGTACAACATCGGCACAGTGGAGGGGTGTGCTGTCAAATGTGATCAGGAGACAGAGTTCGTCTGCAGGTAAGTCACTGGAGTCTGAAAAGGGTTAATATCTCAAAACAGGTTTGTTACACTGAGATTAAATAAGATATACCTTTATTCGTCCCACAATGGGGAAATTCAGGCATTACAGAAGCAAAAAAAAAAAGACGTACCGTTTTTTCTGTGAATGTTTGGGATATGACATGGGAAAGATCCTGTGTAATCAGTGAGTGGTCATGTGTTTTTGTACACTGTGTGCATGTGTCTGCAGGTCCTTTATGTACGTTGAGAAAGACCAAGAGTGCTGGACGATACCTGCCAATAGCAAGTCAGAAGAATCTGTCAGGAGAGCCAGCACGTCACTGTGGGAAAACAAACGTGAGTCCATCAAGAAACCAAACAAAAATCCTCAAATCGTGACACTGTCTGCAATTCAAACCCTAACACATCATCCTGTTTTCAAGATATAAGTAGAAACCCTCTCAGTCTGGATAGGAATGGTGCAATTCTGGAATATTCTTTCAGTGTGTGTAAACACAACAGGTCTCCTGTGTATTCTTAGTTCAGGAGTTGTCAAAGGATCTTCCTGTAAGTGATGATGCAAGGTCGTACATTCCAAAGTCAATTTGGAAACTCGGTTTGACTAAGACAATTCAAACCGGTTCTACAGTAATCCGCGTCTTACCACAAATGACTGGGACTCAATTGACTAGGACAAGTTTAATAGGATTTATTTAGGTCTTTCGTCCCAGGTTAATGTTTAGCGCGAGTGTGCCAGAGTGTGTAAACAGAGGAGGACACTGTCCAAACACAGTGAGTGCGTCCCCCTTTGGACGATCAATGGGGTCAATGAGTCACCCTGTCTTATCAGAGGTGGGCGTTCAGAGGACAACAGGATAGCCTACTGTAGGAGGATCCTGATCAAGAGGAGGACCAAGTCCCTTCATCGGGGAATGTGTAATGATACTGTGCCTCCGATGTGGACGGAAACAACAGTCTTGTAGACTGTGTAGTTTGGGATTGGAAGCGGTTTGATGATACATCCTTTTTTTCCCCCACATTCCTTGATCTTATTCGCACTTATTTGCTCTTATGATACCTGACAATATGACATTCGGGTGTATTCCCTGTGCAGGTAATCCTTTGCAGTATGCGAACAGCACGGATAGCAAGGTCCACATTTAAAACGCTCTGCTCTTTGATTCTTGAGGTTATTGCTGAGTGTTTAAATGGTTAATTCTCTAACCCCCTCAAACATCTCGGTATGCAGTCACTCGATAGGTTGGCTAATGAGCATTACCAACTCCAAACCACATCTCAGTGGAGAGGACGTTTGGCAACACCCCTCCCGGTTCTGCATCATAGTAACTTGAAAAGGCACTCATACATCATACAGTACATTTCTATGAAACGTTTTAACAACAAGGGGCAAAAAAGATGGGATAATCGAAAATAAAACTTATGCAAAGATGGACTCACAATGGAGACAAGCATTGAGGAGTTCAGCTGGGCATGAGTATTAACCTATCTAAATGTTGTTTACAAAGTTACACTTTACAAACTTTACAGAAAATTATTGGTGGTTTGACATATCGATTGACTTGTAGCTTTACTTTGACAGACCTTTTTACAAATTCTAAATATATGGTTTTGTTGTATGAAATGAAAAATACCATATTTGGATCTTCTCCCTTTACAGGCTATCTCCTGGAGTGTGTGAACGGAATTGGTACTGACTACAGGGGGACTAAGACCAAGACCAAATCTGGGAAGACCTGTCAGAGATGGGCATCCAGATTCCCTCACAAACCCAAGTAGGTCTTCCTCATATCAGACACACCAACTCGCGTCTCTTACAGTTTGTCAGAACACTGTAATCTGGACCCAGCTTTATATTCATCCTGTCTTCTAACAATGACTTGTCTCTCTGTTACCCACCCTGTTCCACTTTTACTCCTCCAATCTCTCGTCTGCGCTCTCTCTCTCTCTCTTTCTCTCTCTTTCTGTCATCTGTCTCCTCTGTTTCTCTTTCTCCTTCTCTGTCGCCTCTCTCTTTCTCTCTCTCCTTCTCTTTCTTGTGTCACTCCTCCCTTTCCTTCTCTCCTTCTCTCTCTCTCTCTTTCCATCTCGCCTCCCCGCTTCCCTTCTCTCGCTCCTTCTTTGCCTCGTTCAGCATCACGCCGCAGAGCCATCAGCGGGCCGACCTGGAGTCCAACTTCTGCAGGAACCCAGACGGAGACGCCGGCGGCCCCTGGTGCTACACCATGGACCCCATCACTCGCTGGGAGACCTGCAACGTCCAGGACTGCACCGGTAACACCTGACACACACCAACAACACACACTAAACACACACACATTCTTATGGAGTCAGATGGCTGAGCGGTGAGGGAGTCGGGCTAGTAATCAGAAGGTTGCCGGATTGATTCCTTGCTGTGCCAAATGACGTTGTGTCCTTGGGAAAGGCACTTCACCCTACTTGCCTCGGGGGGAATGTCCCTGTACGTACTGTGAGTCGCTCTGGATAAGAGCGTCTGCTAAATGACTAAATGTAAATGTAAAAAGCAAGAACCCATGTGTTTATTACTGTCAAGCGCAAAGGGGCGTGGATACTGACACAAGTGTGTCCCGTTTTTTCTGGTGTGTGTTTGTCAGAGGAGTGTATGTTCTGCAGTGGAGAGGACTACAGAGGGAAGATTTCCACCACAGAAAAAGGATACACCTGCCAGCACTGGAGCTCTCAGACACCTCATAATCACGGATACATCCCCAGCGCGTAGGACACACACACACACACACAGAAATATACGCACACAAAAAATAGTACACACCACACACATGCACCTTTCTCTCTCTGTCTCTCTCTGTGTCTCTCACACGGTCTCCTTCTATGTCTCTCTCTCTCTCTCTCTCTCTGTCCTTCTCTCTCTCTCTCTCTCTCTCTCTCTCTCTCTCTCTCTCTCTCTCTCTCTCTCTCTCTCTCTCTCTCTGTCAGTCTCCCAGATAAGTACCTGGAGGAGAACTTCTGCAGGAATCCAGATGGAGACCCCCGGCCCTGGTGCTTCACCCAAAACCCTGCCAAGCGCTGGGACTTCTGCTCCATCTCTCGCTGTGGTGAGAGACGAGGACTTCCCACCCGCCCTCCCCGTCGCCTCCTCTTCCTCCCCGCCTCTCCTCCTCTCTTCTGCCTCGCTTGCCCTCCTCTCCTCTACCTCTCTGACTCGCTTGTCTTCCATCTCATCTGCTCTCTCCTCCTGCGGAGCTCCGCCCTCTCTCCCATCTTCTCCTACCTCACCCACCTGCTCTCTCTCCTTTACCTGCCTCCGTTTTGTGTTTGTTCTTTGACCTCCACCCTGCTCCCCCTCCCCCCTCCATTCTCTTTCATCTCTCTTCTGCCGAGTCGGTAGACTAGCCTCGCCAGATGACTCTCCTTAGTAACCCCCCCCCCCCCGCCCTCCTACCATGCCCTCCCCCTCCAGCTGCTGAACCCCCCACCATTGCCGGGGAGCTCGCCTGTTCCACCGGAGACGGTAGCGCCTACAGAGGCACGGTTTCCGTGACGACCTCCGGCAAAATCTGCCAGGCATGGTCGGCCCAGGTGCCGCAAAAACACAACCGCACACCCGACAACTACCCCTGCAAGTAAGACACGTGCACTTACACACGCACACTTACACACACGCACGTACCCACATGCACACATCAAAGTAAAATATTGGATCGCTAATGACACTGTTGTATGTGTGTGGTGTGTGTGTCAGAGACCTAGACAAGAACTATTGCCGTAACCCTGACAACGAGCGCATGCCATGGTGCTACACCACCGACGCAGATACACGCTGGGAATACTGCAAGGTCCCTTCCTGTGGAGACGTGCCCGCACCAGGTGTGTGTATGTGTGTGGTGTGTGTGTGTGTGTTGGCCTGTCTGTTTGGTGCCTCTAATGTATGGTACAACTTTCATATCCTGTCCTGCTTCTCTGCTACATAATAATGAGTCATCAGAAAATGTGATTCTGTCCCTTAAACACTCACATCATTGAGTAAATAATTGGAAATGGACTGAAATGGCTCTAACACTGCTAGATATTTGAAATAAATTGGTATCATTTGGACTGTCTGATTAGCTTTGTGAGAATGTGTCATAATCCTGGACGTCTCATATGTCACATCCTCTTTATTTGTATGTTTTCCTATGAGCGTAGATGATCCGGTGATTCCCCCAGAGACAGACGAATGCTACGAGGGCAATGGCAGCACCTACCGGGGTATGATGTCAGAGACTGTGAGCGGGAAGAAATGCCAGAGCTGGAGCTCCATGGTGCCTCACAACCACAAGAAGACCCCCAGGGACTTCCCAAATGGGTGAGGAACACACACTCTCAAAAACAACACACACGCAAAACACCAACACACACACTGAAACACTCACACCTTACTCGTGGACAGTACGTTGTCTGGTAGCCCTGTGACATGAATCAGTGTGGGTACCAAGGTGGTGTCTCTGGTTCACCTCAAGGCTGTTCCTCTGAGGTATACCTGTGTGTGTGTTGCAAACCTAACAAGCAGTCAGTCACCGTACGGAAGGTAAACACACGTGTTGTCGCTCTGTCACTGCTGCCTAGCGACTTGAGGAGGAACCTGTGTCGTAACCCAGATGAAGACCGTGCCCCCTGGTGCTACACTACTGACCCCTCTGTCCGCTGGGAGTACTGCGGTGTGGAGCGCTGCTCTGCCAAGCCTGTCAGACCCACTGCTGAAACCCCCAACGCCCCTCCCACGGAGGAGTTCCCCGAAACAGGTGCCTGGTTTCAGTCCGCTAGCTAGGCAATCCATTTATTCCGTCAGTAAGCTGGTTTGTGGGTCACTAGGTTACTGGCTTGTCAGTAACCCAGTTGATCGATCAGATAAGCTGTTATTCAGGGTTACTCACTCAATGCCTGTCCCTGACTACTCTTTGTTCCTGAATTCTCTGAATTCTCCTCTGCCTCTCATGTCTTCTCCCTGTCTCCTCACTTGCCTCTCCCTGCCTTCCCCTGCCTCTCTCGTTTCCTCCCTGTCTCTCCTCTCTCTTCCCCTTCCCTTCATCCCTCTACTGCGTCCCCCTGCCTCTCTCATCTACTGCTCGGCTGCCTTGTCCTGCCCTGCCCCTGTTGCCTCCTCCAGACTGCAAGGTGGGTGACGGTGCGACTTATCGAGGCTCCATCTCCATGACCCAGCTGGGAGTGACCTGCCAGGGCTGGTCCTCCCAGAGCCCCCACCAGCACGCCTCCTTCACCCCTGTGACGCACCCCACCAAGGGCCTCGACTCCAACGTAGGTCCCTGGACCCCCACAACCCAGGCCACTGGGACACGACAATGATTTACCGACCTTAACGAGATGGAAAAGGCCCATTGAATGGGAATATTTACACTGACTGGTTTTAGTAGAGGTTTTATCAAGATTCTGTGTCTGTGTTTGGGGAAGGTCTTTGAATTTTAGTTGCGGACTTTCTTCCTGCTGTTTCTCAGAGCTGCCGAAACCCAGATGGTGATTCCAATGGGCCCTGGTGCTACACCACTGACCGCAGCAAGAAATGGGACTACTGTATCATCCCTGACTGTGGTACGCACACTAAGACACACTACACATCACTATGAACACGCTACACATAGTACACACATATGTAGCAGAGGATGTGTGATATCAATAATATTGACCTCCCCAAAACCCAGTACATTCTTGTTTAGAGTAGAGGTAGTTGTTTGGGTTTCCAACGCACACACACAAACTCAAAAGATACAGTTGGTTCTGTCGTTTACAAGCTCCTCCTCTTTGTCCCGGTCAGGTCAGAAGTGCGGCCAGCCTGCTGTCAAACCTAAGAGGTGTTTCGGTCGCATCGTTGGAGGCTGCGTGTCCAAACCTCACTCATGGCCTTGGCAGATCAGCCTGCGAACCAAGTAGGACTTGAGGGCTTTAAACAGAAAACAAAGGAGTCATCCCGTGAATGAATGCTTGAAGAAATGCGTGAATGAATGAAGGACGCGTGGGAGCGACCGGTTCACCTTGTTCCCCTCTGTCTCCTTGCCCTCCTGCAGCACTGGGATTCACTTCTGTGGAGGGACCCTCATCGCCGCTCAGTGGGTTCTGACAGCTGCTCACTGTCTGGAGAGGTCAGTGTCATTGGCAGTGTGTGGTCCAGCCACAGGCATTCTTTGTTGACAGGAAGTTTTTTTTGACAGCTTTTGACATTATTTATCAACAGGAAGTTACTCTATACAGCTACAGGCATGTCATGCTAGAAAGCTAATGTAGCTAAAGCTACAGTTTACTACCATAGACTTTCTCTGCTTGTTATATCAATTCGTCAGGTTATAGTATTACAAACACTGTCTGTCTGCATAAATACACAATGCTTCAATAAACTAAAGTATAATTACAATACACCATACCTACATACAGTACCAGTCAAAAGTTGTCCAAACTTTTGACTGGTACTGTATGTATACAGATAATTAGTATATACTGTAAGTTGTATGTTCATTTGTGTGTGTGTGCGTGCAAGGTCCAAGAGGCCGTCAGCCTACAAGGTTTACCTGGGGACCTACAAGGAGCGTGGCTACGAGGCCTCCAAGCAGGAGAAGAACCTGGTGAAGCTGATTGTGGAGCCTGGTGGTGCCGACATCGCCCTGCTCAAACTAGACAGGTGGGTCCATTTACCAGCCTGCATGCCAGCATGCAGTCAACAAGCCTCACCCATTTGCTGATTGGTATAAATGACCACTTGATGTGTCAATGTTCAGCTTGATAGTCGATGGGAGAATGTGTTTTTACATGTTTATTCGTGTGTGTTTCCAGTCCCGCTCTCCTGAATGACAAAGTGCAACCTGCCTGTTTACCTGAGAAGGACTACGTGGTTCCAAGTGGGACAGAGTGCTACGTGACAGGCTGGGGGGAGACGCAAGGTATAGCTCAACACTCGGGTCTTCAGTAGCCGTGTGTGTGTTCAGGCTCCTAAGAAAAGCCCAATACACTGAACGTTTCCCCATTTCCTCCTTGCTCATCACACAAGGGGAGATAAGAGATATGAACTAGAGATACTGCATGTGAGATATGAACTAATGATGTATAGTGTTTTAACCACAGAGAAACTGACAGTGTGACAGGAGGTGTGACAGTGTGACAGGAGGTGTGACCCTGGCTACTTGTGCTGCAGGTACGGGAGGAGAGGGCGTCCTGAAGGAGACAGGCTTCCCTGTCATCGAGAACAAGGTGTGTAACCGGCCGTCCTACCTGGCCGGCCGGGTGAAGGACCACGAGATGTGTGCAGGGAACATCGAGGGAGGAACAGACAGCTGCCAGGTTTGAAGATGAGGATGGTGATGGTGGTGATGATTGTGTTTATGGTGATTTAGATGCTGGTGATAATGGTAATGACAATTACTATGACGGTGATGGTGGTAATGATGACAAGAGTAATGATGGTGCAAACTAGGAGTGTAATACTTAACAATCAAGGTCACAACAACATCAACAATGATCAAAATAATGAAGAATAATGGTGGAATAAAAACCTTAAGGTCCTGAATTGGAAAGGAAAAGCGACGATGAAAAGGCTAATGATGATAATGATGACAACGGTGGTAAAAACTTTGATGAAGATTGTGAAAATAACCTTAACCCATCCTCCCATCTCCAGGGTGACAGTGGTGGCCCCCTGGTGTGCCATGCCCAGAATGCCTTCATCCTGCAGGGCGTCACCTCCTGGGGGTTGGGCTGTGCCAACGCCATGAGGCCAGGTGTCTACGCTCGGGTCGCCAAGTTTGTTGACTGGATAGACAGCACCATAAAAGCCAACTAGCGTAGGGCATTTCCCAACACTGTGTTTACTAGTAGCAGCTGATGAGGTAATGTGCTAGCCCCTCTATGTTGTACAGTCCCACTGGTCTAATTCTGTCATAAAGACCTGAGAAGATCTGAAAATGGTTGGTGCTTTTGTGTCGCCGCCCTACAATTAAGGGATGGAATCATTAAAGAAAAATATTTTCTTAATTAACCTGCCTAGTTAGTATTAAGTATTAAGATGCCCCAGTCTCTGGGGCGTGCCTCACAGTGATATAGTACAGGAAGTTGAATGAACTTCCTGTTTGATGGAGGAACAGAGGAGGCTCTGGAGTAATAAAGCTGTATAAACAATTCAAATGCCCCATGTTCAATACTCACGTATTCTTCATTTGTACAAATTGTTTATTTCACCAGAAAAAAAAAATGGAAACCGGAGTTTACAATTTTTCACAATACAGTGCTGTTTTACAAGCATGGAAAACACTAACAGAAAACGAAAACAAAACAATGTAGTGCCAGGAAGTTTAAAAAAGTGCCACTAGGAAGATACCATAGTGGTTTATTTTAATACTTGGAGTTTCAACCAATATTTCCTCATTAGCTATTAAGATTGATGACAGAGATGTCATGAATATAAATAAAGACTGATTACACATACATACATACATACATACATACATACATACATACATACATACATACATACATACATACATACATACATACATACATACATACATACATACATACATACATACATACATACATACATACATACATACATACATACACATCCTGTTCAGTACTCAGTAGCTCTCTTTCTCTTTATACTGTCATTGTTTCTTTGTTGGCTGTCACATCAGAGGGCAAGAGATTGGTCATCTGTTGGACGTTCCATGAGTTCTCTTTGTTTCTGTAACAAACATCAAAACCATGCTTGTCTACATTTGGTTTGAGATTTGCTTCCTATAGATCTTCTAAAACATGGTTGAGGACACTGACCTGTTGGGAAACTCAATGTCATCGATGGTTTCAGGAAGAGGAACTCCCCTGGTCTCAGGAAGCAGCAGGACCAGCCCTCCTGCTACAAATGCTATGGCTCCTGAGAATGGCACAGCACACACACACACACAGAAGTTTGTTTTTCTATCCTAGTGGGGTCCGACCGTTGCCTTCCATATGTGTCATATCTAACAACCCCTAACTCTAATCTTAACCCTGGAGTTTGTCTGTGCGTCTTCACAAAATGTGTTCCGCTAAATGATTCTGCCACAGTAATACAATGCTGGACCCACCAAAGATGATAAGGGGCAGCTCCAGCCAGATGACAGCCAGCCTGTAGAGCAGGAAGGGAGCCACGATGCCTCCGACATCACACAGAGTCGAGCACACGGACACCCCCAGGTTCCTGCCAAGTAAAAAGCAAAGACCCATCAAACGTAAAGTGCAGTTGATTTCGCTGTCTCAATACAATGAAGCGAATGAAAAGGGATGCAAAACAGGTGGACACTTCCTTGCCATGGTCCCTAAATAAACACTTGTTCCAAGGTTTGTGTCGCGCTGTTCTATAGCTATAGCCTACATACAGCTTGGCGTGTGGATCACCAAACCACCAATCACCTCCATTATAAAACAGACTCGGGCCTTACCTGATAAAGGTGGGGTAAAGCTCGGTGTTGACAAACACCACCATCTCAAAAGCCATGGTGATGCCTAGCCTGCCAATACAAGCCACGGCTGTCTTGAACCAGAACATACCTGAGAAGGAGAGGGAGAAGAATGGAGACAACTGCAGATACATCGCCATGTTCAGTTCAAGACTATGTTGGGCCCTGAGCTTTCAACCGTTGGATTCCAATATGTTGCGTGCATGTATGTATATTCAACCCTTTAAAATCCAAGGCAACGACTCCATAGAAGTGAACACCCTTCAAAAACATAACAATTGTAAGCTTAAGACTACACTGTAAACACTCTATTAACCCAAAGTAACAGACACCCTTAACCACAAGGCTCTGACATATGGCTTCCTGAAGCGACCTTGCTCCATTCTCTTACTGTCAGGTATAAAGGCGGTGATGATACAGGAGGCTCCAGCCACTATGTTGGCGGTGGCGAAGGGGAGACGGCGTCCGATGCGCTCGATGGTAAAGAGGATGAGGAAGGCAGCAGGGAACTCTACCAGGCCTGAGATCAGGAAGTCGATGTACACATTTCCTCCAGTGATCCCCACACGCATGATAAGCCCCTGGTAGACCACAGCACTGGTGAACCTGGGGTACAGAAAGATAGCTGTATGAGGTCCAGACAACACTGGTAGACCACTAGCCACTAGTCAGGCTGGAGACCCCATATTCAATGGGTCTTGAAAGGGATTCCATTTCATCAAAACATGAGGGCCTGAAATCGTTTTTAGGCCTCAACCATGATCTTGTGTTCAGCAGTAGATGCTTAGGTTTCTATGAAGAAAGCTGGTGGTTTACTTCACCTCCATCACACATACATACGTACCCTCCGTTATATATACATACAATCCCAATCCTTCAAACATAGGTCAAACTAAAAGTGTATTTGGTGTAGAGCTCTCACCAGTTAAACATGAGGATGAAGGTGTGTTTCCTCATGTTGGGCGTTTTGATCAAGTCTATGAAGGAGGCGGTGGAGAGGTCTGCGTTGTCATCTCTCATAGTCTGAGAACGTATAAAAACAGAACAGTCACTCTAAAATAGTACAAGGTCATGCTCCTGACTGTCGCTCACCTCGATATTCTTGGAGAGCGTCTTGTTGTTCTCCTTGGCTATGTCTTTGGTGATCTCCACTGCTTTCCTGGCCTTTCCCTGAGAGAGGAGCCATCTGGGAGACTCTGGGATAAACCTGGAGGGACAACACTGAGGTCAGTGTGTGTCTGTGTGTGTGTGTGTGTATGTGGTAGGGTTTACTTCTCTCTGTGTCTGTATGGGTGTGCGGTAGTGTTTGTTTTTGTGTGTGTCTCACCAGTAGTATGCCAGGAAGAAGATGAAGGGCACAGTGAAGACCACCTGTAGCCAGCGCCAGTCTGTGATGTAGTAGGCTAGAAGGGGGAGGATGAGGATTCCAACGCTGAAGAACATTTGGTAGATCACCCCCACCGTCCTCCTGTACTCCACACCCACTATCTCCGTCACTAGTAGAAGAATACAACCACTTTGGAATTAATCCCACTCAGAAAATTTGATATTTGGAATAACATGTCCTGATGGAAAACCTGTCGGCAAAAAATTGAAAATGTATCTTTTATTCTGTATAAAATGATACTGTGTTTAGCTTTGTGTACAAAGAGAGGCCTACCCCCAAATCTGAACTCTGGGTAACACTAGGCTTACGTGAACAAGGGGACCTGGGCTTGATCATCATCTTACTGGAGAGGTCATAAAATATGTTAATCATATGGTCAAGCTTTGAGGGGTCAGAGAACACACGCACTCACACACACTCAAACACGCACACACTCACACACACACTCAAACACGCACGCACACACGCGTGTCAGGTCTATGCAAGGGAGCCAATGAAAGAATGGGACATTCCATGGGACATCCCATGGGACATTTGCATGTCTTTGTTTAATGAATGTCAAAAGCGGTTTTGTTTAAATAGTTAGCTAGCTCGACTTGCTAGCGGACAAACTTTGTAGCATCATGGCGTGTGATGTTTTGTCTGTGGGCTGGCCGCAGGCAATAAAGCTTTCTTAACTTTTTCACCGAAAGACTGTCCAATGCTTGATAGATTAATATTTCTGACAAAACTCCCGAATGAAATTAGCTAGCTCGACTTGCTAGCGGACAAACTTTGTAGCATCATGGCGTGTGATGTTTTGTCTGTGGGCTGGCCGCAGGCAATAAAGCTTTCTTAACTTTTTCACCGAAAGACTGTCCAATGCTTGATAGATTAATATTTCTGACAAAACTCCCGAATGAAACGTGAATTCATGTGACTGCGTAAGTGTGTGTGTTCGTTTTAGCCTCTTACTGAGGACATAACCGGACATCCAGCCTCCCTTTGCTCCAAAACCAAAGATGGCTCTGAAGACCAGCATGGAAATGTAGTTAGGAGACACTGCCACCAGAATGCCAGCTACTGCATTCAACACATTAGACATCAGGAAGCTCATCTTCCTGCCAAACCTGTAGGTGCAGAAATATGGTTATGGAAAGAAGATGGAGGCGTAAAACAACAACATGTTGTTGATATTAGCAATAGTAGCTCATTAGCTATGTTAGCTTGAAATTAGTTATATTGTATGGTGTTCACTGTCCTTTAGCTGGTCAATGATACAGTTGGTCCAAGTAACCAGCTGCAAAGCCTTACCTGTCAGCCAGGTAACCAATCGCAATGGAGCCAAAAAGAAAGCCGATGTTGAGTGTGGCCTGGAACATGTCCACCACCCAAGCGTCCCCACACACCAGATCAAACTGGAAACAAGAAATATCAACATTCTCCAATATATCTGTTCCTTCTCAGTCCTTTCTCGCTTCATATATCACACAATCTTTTGAGGTAGTCTCTCAGGACTAGTACTCACCTCCGTGACAAATGAACTTCGACCCTCATAGTCGTATTCCCAGCCATCCCTGCAGGTGGTCATGGGAGTTGTCCTGAGGTCTATCTCTGGGTCCAGACAGCTGAGGCCTGTAGAGTTCCAGTCCAGGTCGTACCTCTCACACTGGCTGTGGACCATCCCCCCAGCAGAGGAGTTCACCAGAGGCACCGTCAGCCTGCGCGTGTCCTCCAGGCTCCATCCACAGCCCCTCCGGAGGTCGCTCACCCCCTGGTCACGGCACCAGTGCTCCGGGGTGAAACCCTGGAACACGATGCCCACGTAGACGCCGGCGAAGGGAAGCGACACAAAACACATCAGCGCGAAGATACGCTTCTGGCAACGGCCAAAGGTACCGGCTTCTTCCAGGATATCATCGAAGGTCGCCATAGTTGTTACGCTGGGCAGGAGAGGTCCAGTCCTGAAACTGCTACTCATGCAGCTGCAGGGGTCTGTGTGTGGGGTTTTAACAGCTGTGATCTGATCTAAAGTCCAAATGAGAAACCGACCTTGGACCTACAGTTTGGTGTTGAAACCAACTAACCATGCTATGAGACATCAACAGAGGCCCCGGTTACTGTTTAATCCAGCCTGACATTGATGCTACTGGAATTATGTAACAAATCTCTTGGACTGGGTGTAATGGTCATCTTGCGGAATGTCACATTGCCAGAACAAATGAGCCCTCTACTCTAGCATTATGTTTAATGATAATAATACATTTTATTTTCCAAGGCGCCTTTCTTGGCACTCAAGGACACCTTACAGAGGTATATATAAAAAAAAACATTAAAAGCAGCAGAAAAATTAGAAATACAACAACATTAAAAACAACAGAAGGAAACTGTGCAAATGAAATTACATGGAATAGGCAGTAGTAAGTGGTTTGTTTTGAGTTTTGATTTGAAATGGGGGAATGAATCAATATTTCTTAGTTGGGGTGGTAGTGAGTTCCAGAGACGGGGAACAGAGTGGCTGAATGCTCTACTCCCCATGGTGGTGAGACGGGCAGACGGGGCGGACAGGTGTATGGAGGAAGAGGATCTGAGGGAGCGGGAGGCAGTGGGACAAATATGGGGGGTGAGGTGGTGGATGGCCTTAAATGTAAACAGGAGAATCTTTTTATTGTATGCGAAACTGGACCGGGAGCCAGTGGAGTTGTAGAAGGACAGGAGTGATGTGGTGGATTGAGGGGGGGTTAGGGGTGAGGTATTGGACACATGAGTTCAGTCTGGCTGCTGATTTATGAGCTAGAGTGAGAGTGCTTGTTTGTAGACAATAATTAGTTTTATCTTGCCCGATGAAAAACGTTCACAGTTTATTATTTTACATACACATCCAGCATTAAATCCAGCATTTGCACTTTGAGATTTTTAACTAAATGTAAAGTGCATTATAAATAAAATTATTATTATTAAATTATTATTATTAAATCCACATAATTCCCTCTCCACTTTTCATCAAGGACATACTGAAAAGACAAATATATATTCAACATGAATATATCTGACAACAGTATTACTAACAACAACAAGAATATAATTGTAGATATATTGTATTTACAGCTGTTTTGCAAAACATAGTAGTCGAACAGAGTATTTCATGGTGGACAGTGTGCTAATTATTATATGTGGTTTCAACACCGTAGCCCCTACTGACATTACACCTCAAACCATTTCTTATCCAGGTACACAATTGTCAACTAAACAGTGGCTGTTTCCTTGTTGGCTGTTGCATCAGTAGGAAGGAGATTGGACATCTGATCCTCGAAAGTGTCATCTTTGGGTCTGGGTAAGGCAAAAGGTAAACAAACAAATGCACACAAGCACACACACACACTGTATCAGCAATCCTCTCAAAACCACACAAAAAAAAACCTGGTCTGTTTATAATATTCAGGTGAAACCCTGACCTGTTGGGGAACTCAATGTCATCGATGGTGTCAGGAAGAGGAACTCCCCTGGTCTCAGGAAGCAGCAGGACCAGCCCTCCTGCTACAAATGCCAGGCAGCCTGTACGACACACACATAGACACACACACACACAAACTCAGCAACAGCACAACACAAAGCACCCCACCGTGTCTAACAAGGCTGATCTAGATCCTACAAGTGATAAGACGGCAGATAGCAGCCTCAGCCCCACCTCCATTCCTCCTCCACTCCTCCTCCACTGCTTCTCCCCTCCTCCACATTCCAATTCTGCTCTACAGAGGAAAATGCTACAACGTGTTTATTATGTGTCTTTTGCAAACCCCTAACTCTAATCTTAACCTTGGAGTGTGTCTGTGCGTCCTCACAAAATGTGTTCCGCTAAATGATTCTGCCACAGTAATACAATGCTGGACCCACCAAAGATGATAAGGGGCAGCTCCAGCCAGATGACAGCCAGCCTGTAGAGCAGGAAGGGAGCCACGATGCCTCCGACGTCACACAGAGTCGAGCACACGGACACCCCCAGGTTCCTGCATGCAGACACACGACCACAGAGACACGCGTTAACCTTTTCAGCTATAGCCCACATACAGCATGGCGTGTGGATCACTGAACCACGATCACCTCCATTATAAAACTCGGGCCTTACCTGATAAAGGTGGGGTAAAGCTCGGTGTTGACAAACACCACCATCTCAAAAGCCATGGTGATGCCTAGCCTGCCGATACAAGCCACGGCTGTCTTGAACCAGAACATACCTGAGAAGGAGATACATCGCAAGAGTCAGGGGTAAAGAATACTTTAAAAAAAGAATCTCTGTACTGGTAAATGATGATACCTGTACATATTCTCTCTTTGAATTCAAGTCATCATCCATCCCTATCTTGAATTCTGGGGACATAAGTTCTACGTAACAGACTCACTGTCAGGTATGAAGGCGGTGATGATACAGGAGGCTCCAGCCACTATATTGGCGGAGGCGAAGGGGAGACGGCGTCCGATGCGCTCGATGGTAAAGAGGATGAGGAAGGCTGCAGGGAACTCTACCAGGCCCGAGATCAGGAAGTCAAGGTACACATTTCCTCCCAGGATGCCCAGCCTCATGATGAGCCCCTGGTAGACCACCGCGCTGGTGAACCTGAAGGGTCAACGGCACAATTGACATTGTTAGGTTTACGTCTAGTGAAGCCTAAAACGGATTCAGAAAAATAAGGCATGACTTAAAATTATTCAGAATATTCTTTAAATGGGTCATTGACTGCAAAACCATGTTTACCTTGTCATAGTTGAATAACGATAGTTCAGTGTGTAAAATGGACATACAGTGAATCTCAAAGTCTATTGACACCTCTTTACTATCTAAATCTCACAATTTGAAACTGCTGCTGTAAAGTTACAAAAGTTACAAAGTTCACATTTGTGACGTCACCTTTTTTGGCTCTGGTCTGTTGTCTATGAAGATCCCTGAGCAGTTCGACCCTCAATTTCACATTTGCTCAAACCATTTCACCAAGGACAGTTTTGAAAACCTGGGACAGTGTAAATCAGGATTTGCTTTGAAGCTGTTGCTGAAAAGAGGTGCTGTTCCGATCTTATGTTCATCACAACCGCAAGCTGTAGTATGATTTTGTTGCTAACAGTTATTAGCAATGCTAACATATCCTGTATCTAGCATAGGTAAAATGTGTGATGATTTAGTTTATTGGCAATGGGGCTAACGCGTTATTTCATGTTTCTGACTGTGTTTCATTCAAATAAATAAGCTGTGTTGTCATGTAAATCTACAATTCACGATGCATGTTTGTCCAGATCTTTGTCAGGTTATTTTTTATTATTAGTTAACAAGATAGCTTACTGAACCTGAGTTGAATCACGATAGTTTGGTCGCTAAGCTGTAACTTTACCCACCTAAGTCGATCCCGTTTGCTTCGACAACAGAAGTGGAAACAACTAACTTATCATTGCAAATCATATCTAGTCAATCTGTTGAAAACTGTTTTGTGTAGACACAATAGATTTATTTGTACATATTCATTTCAAGTCTCCACCTTCAAAGTTTCACTGAGTGCTGTGGCCATGTTGCATCTTTGCTCCACTAGCTTCACTTGTTTGAAACCAACCAATCAGTGCGCAGCTCATCTATATATTCATGAGCATACCATAAAAGGGAGAAACCTCTAGTTTTATTCCAGGGCTATTTCACAGGGTGCATTAGGGAGCATAGAACATCACATGGGCCATTTTCATCCCAACCAATGTTACATACCCTACTCAGAGACCTTAACCAACAGTGTGAAATACCCTATAAAATCAGCAAATGACCCCTTTAATATAAAAAGGTCTTGTATGAACCTGGTTGTTTCCAGGTGAAGAAATGTAAAGGTTTTAGCTGAGACTAGAATGCAAAACCTTACGAATATAAGATTTTCTTATATTTTCTGATATCTGAGAATAACTTTGTGTTTGCGTTCTACAGTCTCACCAGTTGAAACTAAGGATGAAGGTGTGCTTCCTCATTCGGGGAGTTCTGATCAGGTCCATGAAGGAGGCGGTGGAGGAGTGCGCGTTGTCATCCTTCATAGTCTGGAACACACAGAATAGACGTCAACACAGACCATGGTCCTGCTGTGCTCACTCACTGAAGTTGTCTTCTCCTCCAAAGACCTCTTTGAGGTTTCTCACCTCGATGTTCTTGGAGAGCGTCTTGTTGTTCTCCTTGGCTATGGCTTCGGTGATCTCGACAGCTTTCCTGGCCTTGCCCTGAGAGAGGAGCCATCTGGGAGACTCTGGGATAAACCTGGAGGGACAACACTGAGGTCAGTGTGTGTCTGTGTGTGTGTGTGTTTGCTTCTGTGTGTGTGTGTGCGTAAGTATGTCTCACCAGTAGTATGCCAGGAATACAATATAGGGCACAGTGATGACCACCTGTAGCCAGCGCCAGTCTGTGATGTAGTAGGCTAGAAGGGGGAGGATGAGGATGCCCACGCTGAAGAACATCTGGTAGATCACCCCCACTGTCCTCCTGTACTCCACACCCACTATCTCTGTGACTGAGGGGAGAGGGCACAGCTTAGACAGACTGTGTGTGTGTGTGTTTGCGTGTGTGTGCTTGAGTGTTGGGGGGTGGAGGGGTCATTTTGTATCTTACTGAGGACATATCCGGCCACCCAGCCTCCTTTTACTCCGAAGCCGTACAGCGTTCTGAAGACCAGCAGGGAGGCGTAGTTTGGAGCGACTGCCACCAAGATGCCTGCCATTGCATTCAACAGGTTAGACATCAGGAAACTCACCTTCCTGCCAAACCTGAGAGTAGAAAAAGACAAAGAACGAAACAGATTGGAGGATCGTTCAAAGACAGAAGATCCATTTGGATTGGAATCATTTACAGTAACTACTCTACGATGTACCCTAGATTGACTACTTGGCCAGGCATAATAACCAAGTCAAGTATTACCTGTCAGCCAAGTAGCCAATAGCAATGGAGCCAACCAGGAAGCCAATGTTGAGTGTGGCCTGGTACATGTCCACTAACCAGGCTTGCCCACACACCAGATCAAACTGTAACCAACAGAGGTAACACTTGAGCTTGATGGGTGCCGGAAATCTTGCCTTAAAAGGTTAAAAGTCGCAAATGTAAATCACCTCGGTGACAAAGGACTGTCGTCCCTCGTAGTCGTATTCCCAGCCGTCCCTGCAGGTGGTCATGGGAGTTGTCCTGAGGTCTATCTCTGGGTCCAGACAGCTGAGGCCTGTAGAGTTCCAGTCCAGGTCGTACCTCTCACACTGGCTGTGGACCATCCCCCCAGCAGAGGAGTTCACCAGTGGCACCGTCAGCCTGTTGGGTGGAAGAAACGACACTTGGAGCAAATTGTAATCCTCTCCACCTTCAAAACTATATTTTTAACAAACCCGAGATGTAATTTGCCTATACATGAACGGTAAAAAACAAACAACAAAAAAACACACAGTATTGGAAAACAGTATATCCTTGAGAGTCCACAAACGGATACATATCTCATTGTCTAACCAAGCAATAGACTGAAGGATGGGAAGGATTGATATGACTGGATACTCATATACCTGTATTTGAGCCTAGATCACCTGTCACTGTCTAGAGTACTTGGCTCGGCGACTAGCAGCTGGCACCGAAGCCAGTCTCTCCCACTCACCTGGTGGGGATCTCCCAGGCTCCAAAGCCACAGACGGTTCGAGACCTGATGACGTTCCTTGGCATGACTGGCTCCAGCTCAGACTGGGTGAGCGAATATGCAGCTCTTGTGGCCCCCACTGAGAAACATGATGAAGGAGGCGGGCCACAAGGCACTAAAAGCCAGACTGACGTGGACGGAGGAGGGAGAAGAGGCCTTCAGAGACATCAAACAGATCTCGCAGCAGGCTTTAGCCCCTGACCCTGCCAGACTATGAGAGAACCTTCCATCTGTATGTCTCAAGCCGACTGAACTACGGCGATGCTCACACAGTCCTCCAGGGTGGAAGGAAGGAAGCAGCCAATAGCGAACTATTCTTTGGCCCTGTCAGCAGTAGAGTTAGCGTTGCCCCCATGCTATCAAGGTTTAGTTGCAGTACACCTTATGCATGACAAGGCATCCACACTCAAAATGGGACACAAGGTAAAAATACACACTCACACCGGACGGACGTTCTTTGTTGAACGATGAAAATTTGTACTGACGGAGCCCAGGGTAGGAGCTTACCTCACTCTATTACAACACCCTGACGTCAGCATAGCGACATGCACCACTGCAAACCCATGCTAAGTGTTAGTCCAGAATCTTGAACAACTAATGTCCAGTTCAGCTGAACTGTTGAATCTGTAACATTGAGTAAATGTCTATGCATAATGCTATTGGAGTACTGTCTAACTGATGTCAACTGGTAAATACATATTCTTAGACAAATGTGTTTAAGACTGAGAAATGGGATTCCTCTTAAAGGCGAAGTAACCAGAATTTTTTGTCTGTATTATTTTGTATTACTTCTGAATTATGTACCGGTGTTACATATTGGTACATGGATAAAGTTTGCTGTTGATTGTTTATTCCCTTAAGGCCAGGTACTACAGGCAAAAACCCAGATTTGTGTTCAGTTTGTCAATTTGGATATTTTTATATTTTGGTTCTACAACTAGTAAACTTTCATAACTTGCCACAATTATTGCCCAAAACACTTTATTTAAAAATTGTATGATTTTATACAACCTTCGCCAAGCAAACAAAACCTTGAATCATGGTCTGTTACCATATTGCACTGTAATTTGTCTCAACAAGTTAAGAAATAACTTAACTGAATTGTATATGGTTGGAAAGCTTATTCTTTCAAGCATATGGCTAGCTAAATCATTTATTGCTATTTACTTTTTGTTGGCATGGCAGTGAGGGGGGAACACAGAGTGATAGAGAAAACCCATTCTAACACTTCTAAAAGTTTAACCACTTAGACACCTGACTCCCGTAATTACTAGCACACGTCAAGATAGCAACTCTTAGCTCATAATAGGTAAAGCCACACAATTTTACATACTGCTTTATACTTTGAATATCTAGACATGTTCAGAGGGATTTTCAAATATATTTTGTCAATCTAATTTTATGTGGTATTGTATAAAAGAAAAGATGGTAACAGACCATGATTTAAGATTTTGTTTACTTGGCGAAGGGTGTACAAAATCATTAAAAAAATATTTTAAAAAGTGTTTTGGCAATAATTGTGGCATGTTATGCAAGTTTACTGGTTATAGAACCAAGATATATAAAAAAATATCCTAATTGACAAACTGAACAAAAATCTGGGTTTTTGCCTGTGGTACCTGGCCTTAAAATAACAGACTAGTTGTAGAGCAACATGGTAAGAAAGAGACTAGGAGATTACCTTAGACCCACTTCCCCTTAAAATAACCTTGTAAACATGTTCTCATCTTCGCTCTCTCTGAAAGGGAGGGGTAATTAAGTCAGATGATACCAGGGCTGGACTGAAAAACAAATTCCTCAGACCGGCCCACCACAATCGGTCGAACACCACCTACCAGTACACCAAAAGAGTTAAGAGATCGAATTGGGCCCAGTGTCAGTATGGAAAATGAACCAATCGGCCCCTGTCTCTGTTGTATGGGCCGTTCGTTGGCCAATTTTAAGTTTGTATTATTATTTTTTTATTATATAAAGATTTCTATATATATTAAATATCATATGATGTCGGCCCCAAATGCGTCGATTTGCCCGGTATGCCAGATTACCAGTCCAAGCCTGGATGATACCTCTAATTAAGGAACTACAGCCCCATGGAATATAAGCATGGAAGTTTCATAAGGAAAGCTCGTCCCGGAATAGATTTTTGTTTAAAAATAGAACAACTGATAGGGACCTTTAGATCAGCTGTTGGGACTCCTTTGGGGAGGGACAATATTTCAGTATAAATATTGGACTGTGTTTTGACTCTGTGCCTTTTTGCCTCTCTGCTTGCACTTTCTGCTCCTTGCCATCCAAAAGAGGGTTTGTGCTTCCTGGAAAACTGTCTGAATATAGCCCCGACAATAGCTAATTTCATCACAAAATATTCTCCACAACACTGATTTAAAAATACAGTGAACGTTCTGGTGTTTTCCCTCCGTTTATGGGGTGCTGTCCTACCTGCGAGTGTCTGCCAGGCTCCATCCACAGCTCTGTTTCAGATCCACCACCCGCGGCTCCCGGCACCAGTGCTCCGGGGTGAAGCCCTGGAACACGATGCCCACATAGACGCCGGCCCAGGGCATGGACACCATGCACAGCAGGGCGAAGATGCGCTTCTGACAGCGGCCAAACTTTCCCGCTTCTTCCAGGATGTCATCAAACGTGGCCATGGTTGGCAAAGTTAAATCGACCGTGTGGTGTATAAATGTTCCCCTCTGGGTGTCAACGGTGCGTTAGGGTGTACCTGTATGTGCGGTGCTCCTTCTTTATAACATGAATGGGTATGGGTGCTGTGTTTCGGCCCCTGGCTCTTAAAAGAGCAGTGCGGAGCAAAGGTCTGGGGGATGGCATGACTCCGGTCACAGCCGAGATCAACAGAGCGTTACAACACATTCTGCACCTCAGATCACACATGTCAGAGGTCAAATTCTATACGCAAGCTACCCGTGTCAGAATAAATCAGTTGAGGTTGGCTTGGCAGAAAGCAGACACACATACCACCTACACTTAAGAGTCGATAGCTAACTAGTTTTCATGTTCCATCAACAGAACACTCAGATTTTACAGTAACTGCACTCATCTGCCAGGGTCACACTTCTGGCAGGAACTTTCTAGAACTCCCAATTCCACATCACTTTTATAAGAAGCTCCTACTCTACAATATACTGCAGTGTGTCCAGGTTTTCCAACCCGCTTCATGATTTCTGAGTTCATGTTGGAGGTCTAATGCACAAGAGAAGTCACAGGGGGAAAATGTTGTATTTGTTCCCCAACTCTGGCAATATTCCTTCTCTTGTTTGAGTGATTCAATCTCATGTCCTGGTGAATCAAAAAATATCCTAAACTGGCTGGTCACTTACAGGCATGGCACTTTTGTGCTCCAACACCTTAAAATAAAGTTTTGCAAGATTAAAAAGACCTCAACACTCTTTAAACTGTATTTAAACTATAACAGATCGAATTCCCCTAAATCTCATTAAAGCCTTTTATTGCACTACTTTCTTATATATATTTCAAAGTCCATTAAATAATTTGTTCCAACTAAACATTGGGTGAATAGTTAATTTTGCAACAAGGGAGGAAGAACTGGGCAAATCTCCCTTATAACAACAAAGAGGACAAACGGGGTAACGGCAAATCGTTTTATTCAAATAATGCAATATTTTTACGTCAACATTTTAAATAGGAAAACAGACAAAGCAGTAAAATGTGTTTGAGCACAACGTACAGGAACATAAAGCCCCTCTCAAAGTACCAGCTCACAGAGAAGACTTCCTGTCACATGACCAGCTCCCTGTCACATGATACAACAATCAAATACACTCGGGACCAATCTGGGCAGATTTGTTGCTTACAGCAGAAATAGACCACACACACGATCATCTGTCATCAGTATCAATCAATCTCCCTTTGATGAGGGGTAGCAAGCAGCTAGTGAGTGAAGTTGATGTTAAGGTCTGATCTGGAATCAGCACAGTCCCTAAAAAGCCTAACTTTGACCATCGGGCAAAAGTAAGACGAACCAATTAAGTTGAGGTACCGTTGCCAATCTCAAAGTGCCTTAGTAAGCTCCCAAGTTAGAAGGGACAAGCCTCACACACAGCCACAGGTCTACTGACTGACTGTCCTGATGACCTTCACTGTGTGGAAGTTCTGACCTTGTCTACATTTCCATTGGGCTCAATGAAGTATCTATCTATCTTAATAAAGTTGCTCTTCATCCACTCTTGATTCTTAATCAGAGATGTCCAAACCTAAACAACATACTAGCAGACTGCAGGGGTGTGTTACTGTTGATTTGACACCATGGCACAACTAAAACCTGCCCAACGGCATGTTGCAGTGTTACTGTAATACCGCTAAACATTCGCGAGTCTCCATTTGTGAGGTAGGAGGGCCGCTTTGGCAAAACTCCCCACTACGTTGTATAGAAATACCCTGAATGGTGAACTCTTGTTTTTGGATTGAGTAGCTATATGGCCAAACGCTCTTTCGCTTGCTAACAGAATGTTAGCTTCAACACTGCAACCATTTGGGAACATTAGGTACTTTTAATATTGAAAAGTCAATCCCTAGTCATAGTCCCAAAGCCACCTCTATAGATGCTACATCCTATGCATCTTATTTTAGATCTACGGAAGTGCACAGGACATACGGTGTACTTAGGAGGTTTATTTGAAATTAGGCCAATGACCAAGATAAGCAAGTGTGGTATGTTTAACATCCTTTGAATGGTAACTGCCTATAAGCTTGTGTGTGGTGTGTGCCAATATGTACATGTATGTACTATAACTACCTGGTCACAATCATTACTGGGTAAATATAAAGGAACAACAAGTATGTATTTAATTACTTTGTGTATATATATATATATATATATATATATATATATATATATGTACCTGCCTATTGAGTTATAAAAAGTAATGTATCATTTATCACGTGGAGGTGCCACTTTTAATATCACTCTTAAGAGGGTTGGTAAAATCCAAACTGAATAATGACAACGATCCTAACAGCGTGATAAAAAAAATAATCTAATGATCCCAAAATACATCCTGCTTGTTCCAATATATTTATTTACCGTCTAAACTCAAAAATCCAGGCTGTAAAAAGGACGTGTTACAAAGGAGAGAAGAGCTCAATAAATAGTTTCCCAGAGAAGAAATTGTACACTCAAAGTGTCGTGTTGTACCTAGACCCACCAGAGGGTCTAAGATGAGGAAACTGTTCCTCAAACTGTCAAGATTCAACGTCCTTCCCTACGGACCCACAGATCCCACAGCAGCCGTCCAGGCTTCATCATGCATTTGGCAAAACAAAAACAACAAAAAAGTCTACAGAAAACATCCCATCTTCAACTGAAAAGTCGTGACAAGGCAACATCTAGAAGCAGAGTTTGTCTACGTAGGTGTCTATGTGGGGGGAGAAAGTTGGCGTATGTGCAAACATCAGACAAACCACTTTATGGTGATTTTGATTGTTGTTGAATAAATTCACAGGCCGCATCCTGTTTACCCTTCTCACAGACAGCCAGCAGCCAACGGGAATTTTGACGGAGCAGAATCAGTTATGGAATCACTTAAATAAAAATAAACAACATTTCCATAAAGAAGCATGTGACCGCATAAAAGTCCAAGTCCTATGTACATCCATCAAATCAACAGAATCGGATCAGTACGAACCGGAAAAAAAAGAAAAGAAAACATTTCATTGATGAAAACGGCGTTTGTCATCAGGAAGGCATTGAAATATTTCTTTCAGGGGGAGGAGGAGGAACCGAACAGAGCTTATGTAAACAGCCAGTCGTTCTGCAGCATCATCATCATTCCCTTTATAAACATCAAAGACCCAGAGAGCTACACACGGTTGCTGTTGCTGCTATGGCCACACTCCAGAGGGAATAGTTCGGGAATAGACGGAGGAGGATATGACCTCACACTCTCAGCAGATCCTCGTCACTGTCGTCGTCTTCTCGTTTCCTATTGGCTCCGTCGTGCCGGGGGCGGGACTGCCTGCCTCCGCGGCTCCTCCTCCTCTGGCTGTCGTCCAATAGGCCGACCAGGTCCTCGTCGCTCTCCTCCTGGAGCAGGGCGCTGCGGGGGCCAGAGGTCAGGGGTCGGGAGGGGGCCCGCTGGCCTCGGGTCATCACCCGCACGCCGGGCACGCTCAGGACCTCGTCCTCGCTGTCGTCATCCTCCTGCTCGTCCAACGTGAAGGAGCGCAGCGCGTCGGCGTTGACGGGCTTGGTGGTGATGTGGCCGTTCTCCTGGCCGCCCTTCCCCCCCCTGCCGGGGGGCGGGGCCTCCAGCTCTTCCATCAGCCACTCCATCTCCTCCTCGCCCCCTTCGTCATCTATGTTCACCTGGGGGAGGGGTGGGGGGGAGAGACCAGACTGCTGATACAGCACTGGAAGTCTAACCCTCTGGATACGTGTACTTGGTGGTCATGGAAAGCTACAGCATGCAACAGTGGTGTGGCTGGGTGAGGTACTCAAGTACTCCCTACCTTGGAGTACTTGTAGGCCACAGGCTTTCCTCTCCTGCAACAGCCTGCCACCTTCTGCAGTACCAGCTCTCTGGAAGTGGCACAGACACATGCAGACATTGAGTCATTTAGCAGACGCTCTTATCCAGAGCGACTTACAGTAAGTACAGGGACATTCCCCCTGAGGCAGGTAGGGTGAAGTGCCTTGCTTAAGGACACAGTTATTTTCCACTGCCAGGAATCGAACCAGCGACCTTCTGATTAAAAGCCTGATTCCCTAACCGCTCAGCCATCAGACACACACACACACACACACACACAGCTGCTGTTCCCACTCAGCTGAATTCATGTACATGTAAATAATTGAAGCTGCGTATGAACCCCTTTAACCTATTGTGTTTGTATGTCTTACTCCACTCCCTGTCATAGATAATCATAAACACGCTGAGCTTAGTCATTTGCACATACAGAACAGAGATACAGTATAGTACACCGAGATGGACTGAACGCTTTTTCAAAGCTATAAAAGTTGTCTCTTGGCCGGGGGGATGAAGATGATTGGACAGTGAGGGGAGAATGGGCGTGTTCTTACCTCCTCTCTCTCTTGTGGAGCAGCAGGACCAGGAGACAGATGGTCAGAACGACCAATAGCACGCTCAGAACGCCCCCGACGGCCTGGCTACGCCCAGACAGACCCGGGTTCTCCCCTCCATCATCTTTGGCTTGTTTGGAAGGGTCCACAGACCTGTTGAACACACACACACAGTAAGGGTGCGTCAACCTGCGTGTGGGAAAGCACTGTACAGGTGTGTGTGTGTGTACAGGTATGTGTGCGTGTGTCAAGGTGTGTTTGTGTGTGTGTGTGTGCAGGTGCATGTGTGTGGGAGGCCCTGTCACTCACATCAGTCCACAGACTGTGGAGGTGTGCCAGCTGAACAGGTACTGACAGCCGTCCGTCTCCAGCATGAACTCTGGGATGCCCTCGCCCACCAGTGGGTTGCAGTGGAACACGATGGTGGAGGACACCTTTTTCGAATTGTCCCGCCCACACACAGACTCGGACGGCACCAGCATGTCCAGGCTGCCACCTGATAGGACAGTGAGTAAGCATGTAGACTTGACAGAACATCTAGAGTACATCTAGCATCATCTAGACTGGAGAGAATATCTAGACAACATTTAGCACCATTTAAACTGGAGAGACTATACAGTGAACATCTAGCACCATCTAGAGCGGAGACAACATCTAGCACCATCTAGAATGGAGACAACATCTAGCACCACCTGGAGCGGAGACAGCACCAAGCTAACCGCGTGCGCAAAACCGTGCTGAGCGGGCACCTTTGATGAAGTACTTGGCATTGCTGGAGGAGCCAATGTTGCGGCAGTAGTCTCCGTTGAGCTTGACCTGGCAGATGTTGGCGCCCAGACACAAGGAGGAGGAGGAGTTGGTGATGCCGGATAGCTGAATGTCGTACATGTAGCGGTCTCCATTGGGGCGGATGTCCCCCGATGCCTGGTGGAGCCTGGAGGGGTGGTGGAGGTGACACAGAGCTTGACGATCTGTCTAGAGATCTTTGTGGGCATGTACGATAAATAGGATGTATACATTCAGTATGTGTTTGCTTATATGTACAGACATGTACACGATGCAGTGCGTAAGTCTTAGGCACCCAAGATTTTTTTACATTCATATTTGGTCGAACCAACTTTATTGTCTATTGTATTTGTGGGGCAGTGTAAAAGTGCAATGTTGACAACGTTTTTGTTTAATCTTTTCATTGAATTATTTCCTAATGCATTCTTGCATAAGACTTTGCATAGTACGTGTATATAAATGTGTTTGTGGTGTGGTATTCACTTGGTATAGATGGCCCCCAGGCTGATGCTGGCTCCGGTGTCGGGGACCCGGATGGTTCCGTTGACCATCTCCACCTCACGCTGTTTCACAGCGCATGCTGCACGGGTCTCCCAGCCCAGCAGGAACTCACATGCGGCCTTGTCAATGCTACCCATGCGCACACACACGCACACAACAAAACACACAGATATGGTGCAATCAGAATGTGAGAACCGCAAAATGAATCCTTGAAAGATGCAAACCTTTAACCAGAGAACTAAACATAAATGACTAACGTTAGTCAGGCGTCCATCATTGAAGAGTTAATAAACATTAGGACCTCAACCCAAACATTCAGTAACGTTGGTGCAGAGCTAGTTGTGCCGAGTTATTGTATCAGCTATGCATAGCCCCAATATCTAGTCCCAATTCACTACTACATTTTTTTACAGAATGGAATTGTAACCAGTATGTAGGAAATAAACAGCTTGCTTCTCAACTTGGCTCCAGTCTCACCTGATGAGTCTGGGGTGTCCCACAGTAGAGCCACAGCTCAGCTGGACTACAGTCTTGGCCTTGAGGCCGTTCCCACAAACATCATCTCCCAGGGTGTAGTTCACCTGGAGCGAACCATCTGCGGACACAGGGGTGGAGGACACAGCAACGCCGTCACTAATATCTCAAATCCTAACATATCTTTTAAACACATAATACTGTGGAGTTTTCATAAAGTATTCTAGAGCTGACAGACATGGGTTGCCAGGGGTATTGCAGGCACAGGTTTATATACTATTTGTAATCAACCTAAATTACTTATCTGGGCTTGATAGCCTTTGTCTGGCACAACATGTCAATCGGGCCACTAATCCCACCTGCTAAAACACTAGACAGACTCATGCAAATCCTAGTCAACGCCAGTCAATGAAAACATTTTCAAATACTATTGAGCCCCAGGTCTGCCTTGTAGACATATGAAGTTGATGTAAGGTATAGACACAGCAAGCCTAGGGCTAGTAGTGCGGGGTTGTGGCGCTGCCTCAGCCAGGGGGCCATGACGTCAGGACCTCTACCCACCGGCGAAGCCCAGCTTCTGGGTGTGGACCCGCCCCAGGGTCTGGGTGAGGCCCTGGCTGGTCTTCCTGCAGACTGTAGCCCCCTGAGGACAGTCAGTCAGGCCTCCGTGTATACTCTGGCACAGGTTGATGTAGTACCTGGAGGACACCACAAGGGGAGACAGAGAGGGCCGATTAAAGAGACATTTGGATTCGACCAAGGCTTCGATCAGAGGCTATTTCCTGGGGGCGCAATAGACCCGAAGGAAAGATGAAAAGGGGGAGAGAGAGAACCAGGAAAGAGGGGATTGTTGGAGAAGCGAGAGAGAGAAGAGAGGGAAAAACGAGACGGAAGAAAGCCAGGGGAGGTGACGGAAACCAAGAGGGATGAGGAGAGAAGGGGAAAGAAGGGTGTATGACAAGTGGGGGGAGGGGGGGGGAGGGAAACGAGAAAGAGAGATGAAAGCGGCGGCGAAAGAAAGGCGAGAGGGCACGAGGACTTACGAGTCTCCGCCTTGGCTGAACTTCCATGGCATGGTGAGGGAGGAGAGGGTGCGCAGGTCGTAGGTCTTGTGCTGGCTCACCAGCTTGCACTCCATCTTACTGGGGGGGCACACGGCGCTGGTGGGCCACCGGAAGGTGGCGGCACAGCCCTCCGTCCCACTCAGGTACTGGGGGGTCCCATGGTTGGCCGACTGGTCACAGGTGAACAGGATGGAGGACTGGCGCTTCTCTGAGACTGGGGGTGAGGGATTAGACACGCGATTAGAGAAACACAGTCAGGGCCCGGACTGAACAGGGAATTCTTTTTGCCAAACGAGCAAGGTTTATTCAGGTATCAGGTTACTTTTGCTACATGCGAGATGGGTGGGGGTTGACATATATTGGTATTTTTTGAATTATGCTAAATTTCACTTCGAACTGACAAATTTAGTTCCACCAAAATCAATCGTAAATGCTTATTAGTTGCAACTAATATAATAATATGAGCAACACGTAATTTTTGTCTACAGTTGCTCCTCAAGTCATCGTATTAAACCCACCCCCTTTCAGATAAACGGATGTGATTGGCCAAACCAGATCCTGGTCATTGGGAAATCTGTCTGAATGGGAGGGTGGCCAGACCCATTCTGCCAGAGCAAATAAAACGTCACAGATTTGTCGAGTTTGCAGGCTAGCAATATCAGGACCCAAGTTGGATCTCCAACATTATTTCAGTCTGTCTAGCATGCAAAATATGTTTGGAACTCCTACATTTCATAGTTCTGAGAACCTTCACAATTAGAAAAATGTGATGCCTTCATGCTGTAAAAAGGTACGTTCTCCAGTGATATAATTGGGTCTGACCTGAAGAGGTCTGTCCTTAAACCACAGATCAGTTAACAATTAAAGATAATGATGACTTTATTACTTTTATACTGTTGGAAATGTTCTGAATATAATTAACAATGTTTGATCTATACCTTGCTATATTAATCTCAGGAGTACATACCCTTGGTCATGTCCAGGAGAGAAATATGCCTATCCATTAATTATGTTTCTTGTATCATTGATAAACTGTCATTATGCTGTTTTCTTATGCCTGCGTAGCCATAAGTTAGTTCTTTGCAAGGTGCGACTAGGAAAGGCCTGTGACACTAGTGTAAGTCAGAGGTCACGATATTACCAAAGTATGTCATGCCATGCAACTTTGAACGAGGAAAAGTGAAGGAAAGTAAAGGCCATGTCTACGAACCCTATCTAAAGACCTAAACAAAACTATCTAGCATGCAGTGTCATATTTCAGTGCTTGCGAAGGCTGTGCTAATCGTCTCGTATCCTCCCATATTGTAACACTATTTAACTCCCTTGATTCCTGTATTCATTGTCCAGTCTTCTGAGATACTCAACTTGAGTGTATCAGACACCTGCACCGTACATATGTGTAATAAATACATATAAATAAATGTTCTCTCAAACTTGTTTTAACCCTTGTGCTGCCTTCGGGTCATTGTGAACCTTCGGGTCATTGTGACCCAGTAGATGCTTCACTTTAAATTTGTATGAAGTCAAGTTGTCGCAACACGACAGGGGGTCACAATGACTGAAGGGTCACAATGACCCGAAGGGTACACAAGGGTTAACTATTCCCTTCAGTGACTTGGTACTTTTACAGCAATTGGGTATGATGTAATAATATGTCTTCAGACCTTTGACACAGAAGCCCCATTTCCTGTCCTTGTCGTAGTTGCTGGTGGTGGAACACCACAGCTTGCCGTCGGTACGCCCCTCCGTGGTGCACTGAGAATAGGGCGACTTCTGGAAAATGAAGGGGAACACGCACACCTCGCCCTCTTCTGTCACTGCAACACACACACACACACACACACATCAGGAACATGGATCCCTGGATAGTTACAAACAGTGTGACCAGCCATGGCTAAAAGTATTCGGAGGGACATTTTGTGTTTGCAAAGCTTGCTGGGCCTTGGCATAAAATGACTGCCAACATAATTTCAGTAAGTCATATCATCAGCACAGGGGAAAGTGTGAACTAGTTCTAGCAGGTGAAATCACTATCATTTACATTTACATTTATTCATTTAGCAGACGCTTTTGTCCAAAGCGACTTCCAAGAGAGAGCTTCACAAAGTGCATAGGTCACTGATAATAACAACAAGATAGCCCCACAGCATTGCGGGTAGTCAAAAACAAGAAGTACATATTGTGGACAACCAAAAAATAGTGCTAAAGGGAAGAAACCATAAGAGCATGTAGTTAAACAAGTTAAAATTACACAACATTGATCTCTAAGTGCAGGTGTACCTGTAGGAAAGCAATAAAAATAGGATTAACTAAAAAAAAGAAGAATACAACAGTTTAAATCAGCTACCACTAACCAACAAGAGCAACAGTCTAAGCAAGAGTCATTGTGAACCTTGAGGAAACTAGCGTTGGATTCAGCAAACCATTCCTAAGTACCATTGTACTCCCGGAACAAGTGCGTCTTGAGCCTTCTCTTGAAGGTGGAGAGACAGTCCGTGTCTCTGATGGAGGTGGGGAGTTGATTCCACCACTGGGGTGCCAGGCAGGAGAAGAGCTTGTGCTGGGACCGGGCGGTCTTGAGAGGTGGGACCACCAGGCGGTTGTCTGAAGAAGACCGTAGGTGGCGGGTGGGGGTGTAAGGCTGCAGGAGAGACTTGATGTAGTCGGGCGCAGTTCCATTCACTGCTCGGAAGGTCAGTACCAGGGTCTTGAATCTGATGCGGGCCGTTATGGGTAGCCAGTGGAGGGAGATGAGGAGCGGGGTAACGTGGGAGCGTCTGGGTAGATTGTAGACCAGACGGGCCGCTGCGTTCTGAATTCTCTGAAGAGGGCGGGTTGCGCATGATGGGAGACCGGCGAGCAGCGAGTTGCAGTACTATCATTCTGACGGTATTTTAAGAGCAAACAGAGTGCTGTAAAAGAGGGGACTATTTGCATTTATAGACAATTTTCGCCCCCAAAAAGCTAAAAGAAATATGAAATGTGCCTTATTGTATTTCAGTATTCTATAGAAACACGTGAAAACATTTTCCTCAAATACTGAACCAGCAAACTTTGCAAAACATAACATTTGTCATTGCCAAAACTTATGGCCACGACTGTAGAGTCAAAGCTAGTGGTTAACTCATGGGGAGTAAGGCTAGTTGCTAGATAACAGGGAGGAAGTCTAGTAGCTACGTTATAGGGAGTAAGTTTCCACTTTACATATACATCTATTCATTTAGCAGATGCTTTTATCCAAAGCGACTTTCAAGAGACAGCTTTACAAAAGTTCATAGGTCAATGATCATAAACAATGGGATAGCCCCAAAAACATTGTGGGTAGCCAAAACATGTAGCATACTTTGTGAAAAGCAAATAAGTGCCAATGGACAGAAACACAAGAGCATGTAGTTAAAGAAATTATGAACCTCCAAAAAGTGAAAGAGTGTACTTGTAGGAAAGCAAGCAACAATAATATAATTCACAGCAAGTACAAGAGGTTAAATTAGTTACAACTAACCAACAAGAGCAACAAGTCCCTCAATAAGAGTCATTGTGTTCCTGTAGCTAGGTCATAGGGAGTAAGGCTAGTAGCCAGGTTACAGGTGTAACGCTAGTAGCTAGGTCATGTGGCGTAAGGCTAGTAGCTAGGTCATAGGGAGTAAGTCTAGTAGCTAGGTCATGTGGAGCAAGGCTAGTAGCTAGGTCATATGGAGTAAGGCTAGTAGCTAGGTCATATAGAGTAAGGCTAGTAGCTACGTCATATGGAGTAAGGCTACTAGCTAGGTCATATGGAGTAAGTCTAGTAGCTAGGACATATGGAGTAAGGCTAGTGGCTAGGTCATGTGGAGTAAGTCTAGTAGCTAGGTCATGTGGAGTAAGGCTAGTAGCTAGGTCATATGGAGTAAGGCTAGTAGCTACGTCATATGGAGTAAGGCTAGTAGCTAGGTCATGTGGAGCAAGGCTAGTAGCTAGGTCATGTGGAGTAAGGCTAGTAGCTAGGTCATGTGGAGTAAGGGTAGTGGTGTGACAAAAGCTAGGCCAGGAGGGGAACATGCAGTGTACTACTGTTCTCTCGTGCGCAAACTTCCAGCATCTTACCTGTGGGACAGGGGTCCCCCCCTCCATACTGCATGAGGACCCCCTGCTCCTCGTGACGGTAGTCCATGGTCATGGCCTGGCTGACGCCGTAGGACGCCGGCGCCCCCCCCCCCGCCCCCGGCAGCCGGCACACGGCCCCGCCCTTGCAGCCGGAGTCCGACACGGCCCCGCACACGTTGATCCGGAACGAGTCCGCCCCCGCGGCCACGCTGACCTCCCCGGACAGGGTGGCGAGGTCGAAGGTGAACTGAAGCTGGTCGTCGGTCAGGGTGCAGCCGTGGGTTTGCGTGGCGTCGGGGCACACCAGGGGCGTGGCCCACTCGAAGGCGTACTCGCAGCCCTGTTGACGTACCATCTGGGGAGAGCCCTGGGGGGAGGCGAACGCACGTGGTCACGGACTGGGTGCGCGGGGTTTGCTCGCGCGTGTGTTGGTGCACGCATATGTGTGTGTATTTGCAAGTGTGTACCGACCAGATCCAGGCCTCTCTGGCAGATGAAGACGATGGTGGAGGTGTAGTTTAAGGCGGAGTCAGAGACGCAGGGGGTGGAGCTGTTGAAGGTGATTGACACCTCGTTGGTCAGCGTGCTGAACTGTGGGCTGGACGAGACTCTTCCAATGTCCTAGAACAGACAGGAAACGGAAGCACTGCTTAATAACGGCGCTGTACACGTGAGCATGTGTACGTGTGTGTGTACATGTGTGTGTGTGTCTCAGACAGGCTGTGAGAGTGTGCCAGGGAATGGGTTATTTGGGGGTTTGTGTGTGTGTGTGTGTGTGTCGGTTGGGGGGGGGGGGGGATAATGGGGTTTATGACTGTGTGTGAATGTCAAGGCGGATGTGAGTGTGTGTCTGTCTGGAGTGTCTTGCCTGTGTCCGAGTGTGTGGGAGTGCGTGTATGGGACTGAATGTGTGTCTCACTATGGGCGGCCCCTCCACAGGGTCCATGCAGACGATGGCCCCGGGGGGACAGTTGACCCCAGGGATGGGGTTAAGGGGCTGGCAGATGTTGATGTAGAAGTCTGGGGACTGGTCCTTGTCACCGTCCTCGTTCGTGGCCGTGTAGTAGCCCGCCAGGTGGATCAGCGGGGTCAGGTCGATCAGAGTCGACCCGTTTAGAACCGAGCACTTGACCTGAGGAAGAGGGGGAGGAAGCGGAGGGTTAGGGTTTGGACATTTGTTACATTGTCACTGCCAGTTCCTTGGCAGTAGCCGCTGTGCAGTTCGAAAAAAGAACATCCTGCCCCTTCGTTCGTTCCTTAATAAATAAGCATCTGCTAAAGGAACAAACTGTAAGTTACAGAAGTTGTCTTGGTTATTCGCTAACCCGTGAAGTCGATTGCTGATGGGGGTGATGATGTCACAGCCCGGCATGGCTTGGGGCCAAATGGTTGGGTGGTCACTGATTACTGCAGCTGGCTGTCTGTGTGTATGTGTGTTGGGTAACCAATCCACACACCTCACACACACTCGTAACGCAGCGCGCCCACTCGCAATCTCATCTCCTAAGCCCGCATTCCATCCTCTCATTGGCCATTGACTCCCCCCCCACCCGCCCACCCACCTCAGCTGCACTGTGACGGTTACCTGCTGTTCGCAGGCAAGGGGGGTGTGCCAGGAGAAGTAGTGGGTGCAGGTGTCGTCCTCCGAGTCCACCAGCACCGGCCCCGCCCCCGTCCCCTGGGCCCCGCCCCTCGCCTCCGAGCGACACACAAAGCTGATCACACTCTTGTGCTTGAGGGCGGGGTTGGCGGCGCAAGCATCTCCGCCCTCATAGGTCAGCTCCAGCACCTGGTCCAGGAAGGACAACTTCCTGCTGAACGTGCCACCGTTCACCGCACTCTGGCTGTCTTTGATGCACACGCCTGTGGGGGGGGGGGGGGAAAGACACACGGCAGTTAGCCATCTCCTGATCTCTCAGATCTGAAGTGTCACTCATTAGAGAGATCTCTCTACTGTCGTCACTCAGTCATGACACACAAATGCACCTAATGCGTGATACAGGATGTCTCTGGACGTCACAGACAATCGGCGTGTGTTTGTTTTCACACACACACACACACACACCCACACAACACGTGAGGAGTGACATATTCTCCAACTTCCACCATGCCTGTCCGGTCTACGCTCTGTTCCCTCCCTCCACCCTCTGTGATAGGCCCCCGCTCTCTTGGCCCTGCCCTCCTACCTGTCCCTGATTGGCAGCCTGCGTTGTCCATCTCGCCACACACATTGAGCCTGAACATTTTGCGCGGGTCCCGGTTGTCGTACGCGGTGTAGCCTCCCTTGCGGTTCAGAGAGTTCAGATCAAACAGGTGACCTGGAACACGGGACAGAACAGAGAGTGTAAGGGTGTGTGCGCGCATGTGTGTGGGCTTGTGGTCATTACGTGCATGAGTTTATGTGTAATGTGTTTGTGTGCGTGTGCACTGACATTGTGTGTATATGTGTGTGTGTGTGTATGATGGGTCTTGGTGTGCTAGATTGTATTACTGTGTGTGTGTGTGTGTGTGTATGGGACCCACCGCTGGCTGGGTTGGTGACTCTGCAGTCTCCCTGCTGGCTGCTGTTGAGAGGGCAGGCCGCTGCGGTCAACCAGACAAAGGTGTACACACAGTCCTCCAAGGCTGTGATCAGGGTGGGCCGCGAGTCCTGGGAGCACACACAACATCTGTAGTCACGCGCGTGTGTGTGTGTGTGTGGTCTTGTTTAACTACCTTTGTGGGGAACAAATGTCCTCATAGGTATAGTGAAAAATTTCTTTCATAACCTCTAATGCTTTTTTCACTGGATTCTTTAGTTAGGGTTAGCATTAGTGTAAGGCTTAGAATAATACTCAGGGTTCGGGTTGAGGTTCGGGTCATCGATAACACATTTTCGAATGGAAGTCAATGGTCGGGCCCCACTAGGATAGAAAAACATGTGTGTGTGTGTGTGTGTGTGTGAGAGAGTGTGACGCCGGACCCTCACCACTTTGTCCTTGTCGCACTGGAAGCGGATGAAGGTGCTCTTCTTCCTCAGCTTGTCGGGACACATCTCTCCGCCGGTGTACTTTAGGACCAGCAGGTCATTGTGGAACGTCGGCGCAGACTCCGCCTCCCCCAGGCTCACGTACTGGTCGCCGCTCTTCAAACAGGAAGCGGCCGTTGACGGACACTTCCAGGAGCCTATCACGAAAAGGCCAACACTTAATAAAGAAATGTATCTCATGTGTCGGAAATGATATGTTTCTGGGAGTGATTCTGACCGGGCCAGGGGTCCTGTACTCACCACCCTGGGGAACTAAAGACTTGCAGACGTTGATATAGTAACGTTGCTGCTCCCCAGTGGAGGACTCCACCACCCAGTTCCTAGAGTCCATGGCTAGCGAGGACAAGTCGTAGGAGTATCCCTTACCGTCGCTGATGGGGAACAGATGCCAAATGTTGATGCCAACACACAGAAAGGGAGGGAGGAGCAAGACAGATGGGAGTGGGAAGGGAGAGAGAGGGGGAACGTGCTGGAGAGGAAGAGCAGTGGGGATGAGGAGAAACAGAGGAGAGGAGGAGAGGTGAGGAGAGAGGTCTTACTTGTAGGAACAGCTGGTGGTCTTGACAGGAAAGCAGGCCAGAGCAGTCTGCCAGGTAAACAGGTAGGTGCACCCCGGGGTCTCCTTGATGAACTCGGGCGCCCCCTAGAGGCAGAGAATACAAAGCACACAGTGAGTCAGGAGAGCTACATTCTGTCTATAAGTTACACAGCTTTGCAACAGTCACCAGACCAACAAAACAAAAACACTTTGTGGTGGCCTTTAGCAAGAGATGGTTTTACAATTCCACAAAACTCCAGATCCAGTGACTGCTCTGCCTCCAGCGACTACTGTGCTTTGACCCAACATGGTGTGCCGGGGGTACTCACCGGGTGCTTGTCGGGGTGGCAGGTGAAGTAGATCTCAGTGGATCTCTTGTAGATCTTGTGACAGGTCTCTCCGTTGGTGTAGTTCAGCACAATCTGGTCTCCCACATAGCTCAAGATCTTGGACGCCATACCTGACAGGTGTAGAGTTCACGACACTCACTATCTCACAAACTAACTCAGTGAGTTAGTTTAGTGAGAGAGGGCCGGACACACTGGGGACTAACTAACTCACAAACTAACAAGCTAACTCAATCGTTAAGTTCTCTTTCGATGATTTTGAAAAGACAGGTTTAACTGAGAGCAAGAACATCTTATGTCACCCGTTTCGTGTCGTCACGCTTAACGTATATTCCTTTCACTAAGTAAAGCTTCGAGGCTTTTTCTAGCAGTGAAAATGTACCGTTCAAGTCAAACATTGAAAAAGTCGAACATTTATGACGTTACAACAGGAATGGGTTTGTGCACGCACCAGCGATTCGGTGAGTGCTTCCTTCCACCTGACAGGAAGACACGTCTTCATTTCCTGTGTCTTTGTGGGTGCAGATGCCTCTCTGCAGCCCCCCGCAGACAGACAGGTGGTACTGGTAGGGGGCACTTAGCGTCTTGAAGTCCCGACCAGACAGGGAGCTCAGGTCAAACACGTAGCCACTCCTGGGGTCCCTCACCCTGCAGTCGTCGCCTGGAGGACACACACACACAAGCACACACAGTGTAAGCCCACGTGAGCTAGGCATCTGAACCATTTAGGATGCCCCATATCAACAACAACAACAACAACGACGACAAATCAACGCCTGGAATGGATCAACGCACCCTGGGTCTTCCTGAGGGGGCATGCCTCGGAGGTCCTCCACACAAACACGTACTCACAGCCGTCCAGCCGGTCGAACACGGGAGAGCCCTGCCCAGCGGAGGGGGTCAGACGGTTACTCCTAGTTACTCTCCTTGGATCGTACCAACCGGAGGACATTGGAGGTGCTAACCTGCCAATACTACAATGTCAATGTTATACTGTGAAGAAGGTACTGAAATGGTGTGTAACTCAAAAAACACAAGGTTGCTATGGACTCCTTACCAATCGGTTCGAAAGGGGAGCTGTCCATTAAAACATCAGTTGAAACCGGATATAAAGTCATTATTCTTTGGTGTTTTGCATTGTGGTGTGTTGGTGGCGTGTGTGTGTGTGTGTTGCGGTGGTGGGTGTTACAGCGTGGCATTTATGCTACACTGTGGCTATTAGCATTCTGTGTGCGTGTCCTGTCGTGGTCGTGTTCATGTCATGTCGTGGTGTGTTACTCACGGGGTGGTCGTCACACTGGAAGAGGATGCGTGTGGAGTAGTGGCCCTGCTCGCCACACCGGTCTCCGTTCAGGTAAACGATGCTGACCGAGCCGTCAGACGCCACCTGGGGGCTGGACTGGATGTAGCCCAGGTTCACCCCCACCCCCCCGATGGTCCCACACGCCCCCAGCAGGCCGACTAGAAAGGAGATATAAAAATAAAATAAAACTGATGTGGAGGGAGGGGAGGTGTCACCAATCGAAGGATTTCAATCTTTGGAATAGTTCCAAATTATTGAAGTTGTTTGTATTTGAAGAGTTTACACCACCTTGTGGATATTGGGGCTTGTGTGTGTACGTGCGAGTGAGTGAATGTGTGCGTGTATGAATGTGAGTGGGTGAATGAGTGTGTGAGCATATGTGACTATGTGAGCACCTGTGTGTGTGTGTATGTGTGTGTGTGTGTGCGCGCAGCTCACCCGGGCAGCCGTGTACAGAGGGTAAGGGTTTGCACACGTTGATGTAAAGCGAGCGCTTGCTGGCCTGGTCCGACGTGTCGAGGGCCGTCCATGGGCTGTCGTCGGCGTCGCGGCTCAGGTGGCTCAGGTCATACTCGTTACCGTGGGAATCTGGAGGTCAGCCGCAGCCGCTCGTGTCATTGTGTGAGCGTCATTTTGGGTTTTTTTTCAGGTGGAGGTCACCGTGTTGTAACTGGCATGTGGTTACTTTAGATTGTGGCTAGTAAATACAGACTATTCCTTGCATGACCACCGAAATACTGTCGACTTCTTCGCACTTCTGCTCCTTGACCCTCTGCTGTACCTTCCGTTTGCATTATTTATACATAACTTTGGATACGAGTGTCAGCTAAATTACCAAATGGAAACATTCGATACTTCTCATTTTTGATACCTTGATACTTTTATTCATGTGGAAATGTCAACTCACTCAGGTACAACTATAGGCCACAACAAACCCAGGAAAAAAAACATGCGTGACAACACGTTTCATTCAAAGACGCTGCCGTGGCATCGAGAAAACAAGCAGCCCTGCAGTCAACTGCTACACTGGACCGCCTTGGTCACGAACCTCCGGATGACCTCCCCCTGGAGGTGGAACCAGACGGGGGTGTGAGGGGGGGTCTTACCGGTGAGCTGGCAGTCCACGGGGGCGGGGACACACACCAGGGCGGTGTGGAACTGGAAGAAGACGTCGTGGGTGGTGTGCCCCGACGAGCTCAGCTCCTCCTTCACCAGCTCCAGGCGGCCCGGGTGGGCCTCCGGGTCGCACACGAAGCTTATCGTGAAGGTGGCCCTCGTCCCTGGGGGTGGGGGGGGTGAGGGGGCAAGGTGGACGACAGATATGGGGGAGCACACATTGGGCCGAGAGAGAAGGCGGAGAGAGTAGTGGGTGGAGGGGCAGTTGGAAGGGGAGGGGGGGGATAGGACAGAGAGGAGAGAAAGAAGAAAAGGAAGAGCGAGAAGACGGTTTACGGACGCATTCTAAATGCCGTGTTCGGCCTGGTGATGAGACGGCGACCGGGCGTGTGTGCAAGGCCCTACCTGTGGGCTTGTCCAGCTCTCCCTTGTAGGTGAGGGTGAGCAGACTGTCGGTGGAGTACTTGAGGGTCCTCTCCACCCCCACGGGGCCGACGGGTAGGCCCCCCTCCAGCTCGCACCCTGCCACGGGCTTTCCCCCCGCCGCGCTACACTCGGACGCCGCCTCACAGATGTTCACCTGCACACACACACACAGTGTTGTAAGATGGCGTCAGCTTAGCATCTGAAACATGTAGGGTGTTTGGGTGTTTGTGTTCACAGGTAAACATCAGGGAGTCAGCGACTGGGAACGTGTTTGTGTCATTGGGTGCGTGTGTCAATGTGTGCGTGTGTCAATATGTGTGTGTGTGTGTGTGTGTTCAGGCAGCTTACCAGGAAGGTCTTGCCATTGCCCTCAGCTTTGTAACCAGTCTTGGAGGCCAGTGGGAGCAGGTTGAACTCAAAGCCAGAGATGGGGTCCACCACTGAGCAGGTCTGTTACAACACAGGACACACACAGGAGATCTCACGTACTGGGAAACCACTTCACACTCTTTCTCTTCCTGAACCTACCCGGCGACCCGAGGAGAGTTTTTCGAGCGAGTCTTTGTCAAATCGTGGCAGTGTGAATTTCAAGTAATCTCCAAGTCATTGAGAGCACCTCAAAAAAACGATCTCAGGCATTGCAATGTGCACAGGATTTCATCTTTTTTGGGGGGGGGGGTAAACCTTTGGATGCATCTTTAAGGCTGTTTGAAAGATGCGGTATTCCATCCCCCCTGCTAATGATCTAACTCCTTAATGTATCAATGCATTATGTGTCAACAGTTCCTTTCCACGCCCGTCTGGTTAAATCTGGTTAACCAACATTCCAAGCATTCCATTCTGATACTCACAGCTTGAGAACACATGTCATTGAGTGCAGGAAGCACTCCTCCCCCCCCCCCCCCAAAAAAAAACCTGACTCTAGCCTGTATCTGACCGCAGGCACACCGCGGTCGGCAACTTCTGGAAGGAAACTGTCCAGGTTCCCTGGTCTACTCACGTTGCTGTCGTTGCTGGTGGTTCGGATGGCGCACGCCGCGCTGGTCTCCCACAGGAAGTTGGCCGTGCAGTTCTGCTCGGTGAGGAAGCGCGGCCCGGACGACACGCTGCCGCGCGAGCACGCCAGGTGGATGCGCGTGGCGTAGCGGAGCTCGAGGCCGCCGGCGTGGCACGCCGAGCCGTCCGTGTACTCCAGCAGCAGGCGGTCGCGGGCCTCGATGACGGGCCCGCGCTTGGCCACGCCCATGTTGCCGACGGACACCGTCTCCGTGAGGGCGACCTGTGGGAGGAGAGGAGGGGGGGAAGAGAGTGAGATAGGGACAGAATGAGAGAGGGGCAGGAGGGAGAGAGGCAGCGAGAGAGATCGAACGAGAAAAAGAGACATTGAGAGAGCGCAGGAGAGAGAAAATGAGAGAGAGACAGAGTGAGATACAGCAAGCGAGAGTGAGACAGAGTGAGCAAAGCGAGAGCAAAAGAGAGACGGACAGAGAAAAAGACAAAGAAGGAGAAACCGGAGACAAAACCACGTCAGAACCGGCAAATGAAGACAGTGAAATAAACGGTTGTGTCGTGTGTGTCCCCTAGGGGGCGCTGCAGGCCTCACCTCCTGGGTCTCGTACTTCATCTGGCACACGGACGCCTGGCGGTCGCAGCCGGCCACGGGGCTGAGGGGACGACACACGTTGATGTAGAACTTCCTGAGGTGGCTGGGGTCAGACAGATCTACGATCTGCCAGTTCCTGCTGGTGCTGGACCTGGAGAGACTGGAGGGAGGAGGGGGGGAGGAGGATGAAAGGGAGGGAGGTGTATGGGGGATGACCTACAGGGAAAGGAAGACACAGAGGGAGACAGAGAAAGAAGGAGAGACAGAGAGAGAGATAGACAGAGAGAGACAGAGAGAGAGACAGAGAGAGACAGAGAGAGAGAGACAGCAAGAGAGACAGCAAGAGAGACAGAGAGAGAGACAGAGAGACAGAGAGAGAGAGAGAGACAGCAAGAGAGACAGAGAGAGAGAGACAGAGACAGAGAGACAGACAAACAGAGGGGGAGAGAGACTAGCGTGCATGACTGACCTGGACAGGTCGTACTGCTCCTGAGTCTTGGGGTCTGTCACCATACACTCCTGGGGTCTTTCTGGACAGGCGTACGACGTGTACCACCGGAAATTGTAGGTGTAATTATCCTCTACCTGCAGGTGTGCACACACACACAAATACGGTTATAGAAGGTGTCTCCAGTGCGTGTGGAACAAGGATGGGGCTTGTCAGGTCTTGGTCTAGGCTCTGGTTGTGAGGTCGTGAGTGGTGGTGGTTACCTGGAACTCTGGCTTGCCGAGGCCGGCGTCGCGGTCGCAGAGGAAGGAGATGAGGGTGGAGCGCAGCGTGTGCTGCTTGTTGTTGTACTGGGAGCCGTTGGCGTAGGACAGCTGGATCAGGCCGTCGTAGTACGACAGGCGAGAGTTGAAGTCCCCCAGACTCCACGAGCTGGTCCCACTGTGAGGAGGGGAGGGGAGAGGAAGAGGGGAGCACAGGGTTTCCCGCAGAAAATGTGTAAGTTGGTGGTAGGGTGGGGTTTGCCGTCAGACCGGGGGGGGGGGGGGGGGGGGGGTGTCTACTTTGTGCGATAGACTAATGTGGGGAGGGTAGTTTGTGCGATAGACTACTGCGTTCTGCAGAGAATGGAGACTGGCGTTTTGGAATGGGAGGGAGAAAACACGACAGAGTAACAGCAGACATCGCAATAAAATTCAGATTTTTTTAATTTATTTTTTGTACGTTGTTAAGGCGGAAGGCGTGTGTTGCTTAGGCGGCTGCCTTGACTGAAAAGTGCTGCGGGAAACCCTGGAGGAACCTTACAAGAATTGTTGTTTCCGGGGTGAGTGCTAAAGGTGTGAGTGCTAAAGGAATGTCAAGTGTCATCTCCATGGTTTGAACCCATTTGCCTGCCTGCTTGCAAACTTGTCGACCGGCCTGTCTGTCTGCCTGCGTGCCTGTCTGTCTGCCAGTTTAGTTTACCAGCCTGTAAAGTATGTCTGTCTACCCTGGCTTCCTGTCTCGTTGCCGCCTGTCAGCCTGCCTCGTCATCTACCTACCTGTCTGCCTGGTTGTCTAACTACCCGTTTGCCTGCCTGTCTGTCTGCCTGTCTGTCGTGTCTTTCATGTCCGTCTGTCTGTCTGCGCCTGCGTCTGTCTGCGCCTGCGTCTGTCTGCGCGTCTGTCTGTCTGCGCGTCTGTCTGTCTGCGCGTCTGTCTGTCTGCGCGTCTGTCTGTCTGCGCGTCTGTCTGTCTGCGCGTCTGTCTGCACGTCTGTCTGTCTGCACGTCTGTCTGTCTGCACGTCTGTCTGTCTGAACGTCTGTCTGTCTGAACGTATGTCTGTCTGCACGTCTGTCTGTCTGCATTTCCGTGTCTGTCTGCATGTCCGTCTGTCTGTTTGCATGTCTGTCTGTCTGTCTGCATGTCTGTCTGTCTGCATGTCTGTCTGTCTGCCTGCATGTCTGTCAGCATGTCTGTCTGTCTGCATACCTCTGGTCCACCTGGCAGGCTCCAGCCTTGTCTGGACACTTGGCTGCCTTGACCTGGCCGCACACGTTGATGAGGTACTCATAGTCTCCGCTGGACATGTTGTAGAAGCTGCCCACCGGCCTGCGCAGGGGGGTCAGGTCGAAGGAGATACCTGGAGGGGGCGGGGGAGAGATGTGGGAAGAGGACGAGAGACGAATAAATCCTTCCCTTCTTTACGTTTAGGCGTTTGTTTTAGCGGTACTCTGACATTGTGAGATATATGTGTGTGTGACTGACCGGCTTGGGGGTCCTCCACCTTGCAGTCGTCGCCCGCCGCCCGGGCGAGCACGCAGGCCGCGGCCGTGTACCACTCAAACTCGTACAGACAGCCGTCGCTCGACACGCTCCTCAGGACGGGGGCGCTCTCCAAGTCCCCTGGACACAAACGCAAAGCTCTCCGCTCACAAAGCCGTCCCAAGGGCCGGGCACACACGCCGTCCAAATCGGGCCTTTTCATTTTGAAGGTATCCGACTTTCCACTTTCGCTACGTCTCTACTGGTGTTTAATTATTGAGCTCATCGTCCATTTTTACTCTCCTCCTCTTCCTCTCAGTTGGTGAAAGGGCCAGGTTTGAAACATTTAGCTGCAAACTGATGGACGGAAGGTTCCAGACTGTTCCAGACACTACGAAGATATTCTCTCACCTCAGATTGCCCTGGTAAGCACCCTGCTAGTGGAAGGTAAACTGCTTCCAAACCACCTTACAGAACCTTCAGGTTGTTCTGTCACTCATTGGTCAGTTTGAGTGAAAACAAGTGTGTGTGTGTTTCTCTCAAAACAACACTCTCTCCCAACCTCCCTGCTCTATGTCACCCTCATCTTCCTCCTCACCTGGTTTGCACTTGAGGGTCATGATGGTAATGATCCTTTGGGTCTTCCTGCACTCGCCCCCCTCCGTGTAAGTCAGTCTGAGGTCACTTCCTGTCTTCTTGGGGGACGACATGAACTTCCCCAGGCTCACGGCTGGCTTGTCTTTGCCTGGAGGACAAACAAGCAACAAGGGACCATGAAACATTCGCATCCCTACAACATCAAGTTCAGACAAGCTAGTAAACTGTGTGACTCTAACCAGTACCTATCAGACCAGAACCGGTTGAGTACCAGTGCCAGTAGCAGTACCAGTACCAGTAACAGTACATGTAGCAGTAGCAGAAGTACCTATGGCGCAGATGGCGGCGTCCTCGGGGCAGCCCAGCGCCGCCCCCTGCTGGAGGACCTTGTGGCACACGTTGACGTAGAAGCGGCGGGGGTCGGACTCCGGGGCGTTGGCGTCCACGGCCTCCCAATTCTGGGCCGACTCCGACTCTGGAGGAGAGGAGGTCAGAGGACAGGGAGGGATCAGTAAAGTGAGGTGAGGAAAGGAGGGAGGAGTGGAGGAGAGAGAAGAACGAAGGAGGAGGAGAAAGGACAGACGAGAAAAGAGAGGAGGGGAAGAGAAGAGCTCTGTCCTACCGGGGTAGCGTGTCAGGGGTGAAAGGTCGTAGTGCTTCTTGCTGTCTGTGACCCTACAGAGCAGATCCTCCTTCTCCTTGACGCAGGCGTAGGTCGTCTGCCAGTCAAAGTAGTAGGTGCAGTCAGTCTCCCCGGCAAACACGGGGGAGCCCCTCCCAGAGTTCCCTGGAGGTAGAGGGGGGGAGACAAAAAAAGATAAATCAATATCGATATTCATTTGGACCCAAGTTTGCATCCGAGTGTCACGTCACAGTCATCTAACCTGTGTTCACATGTGGCTGAACAACAGACGCAGCAACATTCTAGATGGCGGCTCTCACAAGTAGCCGCCTCACTTATCTGTTGATCACTATCTGGGGAAATGGACTTCCTGGAGGATGCATTCGGGGATACGACGGCGTTCCGTAAACACCGATTCCCCTCGGCACCGACCGCTTAAGTACCGTTCACTCATCACAAAGGCGCCCCTTTAATCTTTCATTATCTGCTGCACTTTACGGACGCCCCGTTAGATAAAAGGGTCATGGACACGGGTATAAATGTAAATCGTTAAATAGCAACTTGATTGGTCCGGGGGGGGGGGGTGGGGGGGGGGGGGGGGGGGGGGGGGGGGGGGGGGCCTCACCTGCGGTCTGGTTGCACTGGAAGTTGATGATGGTCATCCTCTGGAAGCCAGAACTGCAGCGACTCCCGTCTGGATAGATCAGGGTCAGGTCCCCATCAGAGTACCTAGAGGAGACAGGAGGAGAGGGGGATGATGGGAGGAGAGGAGATGGGGGGGAGGAGATGGGGGGGAGTGAGGAGAGGAGAAGGGGGCGGGTGAGGAGAGCAGAGAGGGGGGTGAGGAGAGGAGAGGGATGAGGAAAGGAGGATAAGGATGGGAGAGGTGGGGAGGATGAGAAGGGAAGAGGAGCGGATAAGAAGAGTAAAGGGGAGGGGGGGGGGGGGGGGGTCAACAGAGAAAGGGGCGAGAGACTAGACCATTTCAAAGAGAGAGAGCCCAGAAGGGAGAGATGAGAGATGGAGAGAGAGGGAGAAAAAGACAGAGACAGAGAGAGGGAGAAAGAGAGAGGCTCTCTCTCCTCCTACCTGAGGGTCTGGTTCTCGTAGCGCCCTGCTATCTTGGTGACATCTCCGGACTCTTTGACCTGGCAGGCTGAGACGGAGTGCTTGTCGTCTCCACATTCTCCCGCCCGCGTCTCGCCACACACGTTCATGTAGTACATATAGGTGTCCTTCCCATCAGGGCTCTTAGCCTCCGCGTAGTACGGTGCATCTTGAGCTACACACACACACACACACACACACACACACACACACACACACACACACACACACACACACACACACACACACACACACACACACACACACACACACACACACACACACACACACAATGACATTAGAGTTATGAGTTCACACACACAGCTTGTCGAAGAGGAACCAGCTTAGCGGTGTTGCAAGAGGAATACTGGTTGAGTCCCATGATTTCAGTTCCGTTTTGCAAAATCCAAGACGTGTCTTCCAGCGTTTCTCACAGAAATGAGAGAACCACTTCTACTCCAATATTGTAACTGCGTGTGTGGCTGTGTCACGTGTTTGTGTTTAGGTGTATTTGTATGTATGCGTGGGTGTGTTTGTATGTGTTTGTGCCTATTTGTATTGGTGTGTGTGTGTATTTGTATGTGTGTGCATGTCATTACAGGGAGTGTGGTCGTACCGCTGAGCGTGAGGTGAGTGAGGTCTATAGAGATGTCGTGCTGCCCGTTTGTCAGCTTGCAGGTCTTGCTTTCCAGGTAGTCACGGTGACAGGCGTACTCTGTCACCCACTCCACCTCGTAGCGACAGTTAGTCTTGGCTGTCATCCTGGGATCGCTGCCCTGGAGACACACACACACAGAGAGTCGTGAGACTGGCCAACCATCGACAGAGAGGGACACTCGTATATTGTTTCGGTTTGCCTTGTCTTCCGACGTCGTCTTCTTTTTGGACAGAGATCCCCTGGTTGGGTGTGTGGGTGTGTGGAGTTTGGACGCTCACCTCCTGTCGACGCGAGGGGCAGACGAAGGTGATGGTGACGGCGGGGGTGTGGCCGTTACAGAAGTCTGGCGGGCTGCCGGGGCTTCCCTCGTAGCGCAACCTCAGCCTGGGACGGAGGAGAGGAGAGGGGAGATGGGGGGAGAGAGAGAGACAAAGAGAGAGACAAAGAGAAAGAGAGAGGGGGAGGGATAGCGGGAGAGGGAGGTGGAAAGAAATGAGAAGAAAACCGAGAAAAAAGAAAAAGACAAAAGGAGAAAGAGATCAAAAGTCAGGCTTAAGGAAAAGCTACACCCGAGAACAATCTTGAGGTCACTCAGCCATTAGCTCTGAGGTTGCCAGCAGTTAGCGTGGTCCACTTTAGCATACAGACACGTTCACGTTTTCCTCGGCTTCACCTGTCGTTGGACAGCAGCTCCAGCTGGTTGGTGGGCAGGCCCATGCCGAAGGAGCCCTTGCTGGTGGTCAGACAGGCAGCAGAGCCTTCCGGACAGGGGCTCTCTGAACGGTCTGAGGGGGGAGAAACAGAGTTTGTTCGTCAAAGCCAAGAAACGCCGTTTTCCACATTTGACTTTGCGAGACGCGAGGCGACGTGCCGACTCACTCAGGCTCCTGCAGACGTTAATGTAGAAGTCCCCCTCGTCGTCAGAGTCGTCCACCAGGTAGCCGTCCGACAGCTTGACCAGGGGGTTCAGGTCGTGCTTCTTACCGTCCGAGTCAAACGCATAGCAGGGGACCTGGACAGGGACGGCAACACAGACCTGGGTCATTCTGTGTGTGTGTGTGTGTGTGTGTTTGTGTCATTCTGAGTGTGAGTGTGTGTATATGTGTCATTCTGTGTGTGTGTAAGTCTATGTGTCATTCCGTGTGTGTTTGTGTGTGTGTATGTGTGTGTATGTGTGTGTGTATGTGTGCTTAAGGCCACATGTTTGTAGTTCTGTCTGTTTAGTCATGTGTCATCTTATGGTGTCCGTCTGATTGGCTACTCAACTTCAATGATCAACTACATGCAACTGCTCCCAACCAATCAGCTGTCCAGTATCCATTTAATGATTGTCCCACGTCTTCTGTCATGCAGCCTCAATGTTTTTGAGCTCTATATAATATGAGTTTATATATACACATATGTATAACAAGATACAGTATATACCCATATGAGAGACTGGGTGAATAGAAGGGAGGGCAGTGAGAATATTATTCAGCTGGAAAAGGGGGGTTGGGGGGGTGGCAGACATGATATGGTCGTAACGATCTTTTGCATTTCAGTTTCCAGTGAGGTCTACGTAAGTTGCAGAGAAGTCCTTTGACTCACTGTCACCTTTTCCACACTGAACGAGCTACTCATAAACGGCTACCCACAGATAGGGTCTTCTGTGGCGTCACACACACCTTCTGAGTCAGACAGACAGACAGAGAGACAGACAGAGAGACAGACAGAGAGACAGACACAGAGAGAGAGAGAGAGAGAGAGAGAGAGAGAGAGAGAGAGAGAGAGAGAGAGAGAGCCAGAGAGAGAGAGAGCCAGAGAGAGAGAGAGAGCCAGAGAGAGGGAGAGCCAGAGAGAGAGAGACAGAGAGAGAGAGAGAGAGAGAAATTAGACAGAATTCCAACCAACCTCTTTATGTGGTTTGAACTTGTCCTTCTTACAGGCGGTATACGTCCTCCATTCAAAGTAGTGGACACACTGGGACACGGTGACAAACTCTGGCGTCCCCTGGAAGGAGGACACACACACAAAGATGAATGTGAGGCAAGGCATTGTGTCAATATTCGGTGGACATTTACTTTTTGCATTTTCAACCCAATAACAACTGGATTAGAAAAGCTTTTTAGGAAGGCTGTTACCGATTGGCAATGAAACAGGCTGTCAGGTCTATATATACACAGCGTGCATATGTACACACACACACACACACATGCCCACGCTCTTTACACACGTGCCCGCGCAGTAAAACGCTCCTCCTGTGTGCTCAGCTGGCCGAGGCGGCAGCCACGCACAATATGTCTGCATCCACCTCATCGTCTGCTCTGCTTGCCTTACCGTGCCTGAGCTGAACACGCAGTCGGTAAGAGTGAGCAAACTGTTTCACGTCTGTGGTTAGACCTGCTCTGAACAGGAGGTCCCTCAGACAGGAAACGTTGCAGGTTGTTTGCTGACAGGTGTTACAGGGGGGGGGGGAGGTGTGGGTGGTAGGGGGGGGGGGGGAGGGGCTTGTTTTCACCATGGTCTTGCTGCACAGGAAGCTGATGCTGCTCTGGATGACGCTGCTGTCGCCGGGGCAACGCTGCGTGCTGTTGAAGTCCACCACCCTGGTGCCCGTCTCGCTCCTCAGGGACAGCTCACCTGGACGCACGCACACACAGACAGACACACACACACACAGACACACGCACACACACAGACAGACACACACAGACAGACACACAGACACAACAGTTAGGCATGCAGGCAACTGACAAAACCTTTTTATCTTGAAGTCATTCAGAGGGAGTCAGATGGCTTAGCGGTTAGGGACTTGGGCTATTAATCAAAAGGTTGCTGGTTCGATTCCCGGCCCTCCCAAATGACGTAGTCTCCTTGGGCAAGTCACTTCACCCTACTGGCCTAGGGGTAGCGTCCCTGTAATTACTGCGAGTTGCTCTGGATAAGAGCGTCTGCTGAATGACTAAATGTCAAAGGTCATCTTCCCAGCCCCGTTCGGTCCCACGCCCAGAGACTCCAACATGACCCAGTGACGGGCTCTCTGAACAGTGAGGGGCAGCCCTCCGATCTATCTCCCCTTTAAGCTAACATGCTCCCTCATGGAGCTCCGAGGTGATTCATAATCCAGCTCTCTTTGGCTGCACTGACACAGGCCTCCGTGGGGTCAGAGGTGAACATTAGAGTACTGGGGGGAGAAAGGGGTGGGGGGGGATATGACGTTGTTTTGGCTGGAGGATCAAAAGAGTTTGGCAAGGCGGGCGGTCTGTCTGTCTGCCAGGCTTGTCTGTTGTGTGTACTAGCCGGGGATATTCGCAGACGGGAGTCCTGGAGCAGAACGACGGACTTCTGGATGCTAGGTCCTGTACTTTCCGAAAGCGTCGCTTTGGATGGAAGCAATTGCAAAGTGAATACAAATGTGACACGGAGGGAAAAGACACGACTGGATACGCAGTCTCTCTCTCTCTCTGTGTGACTTGTGTCTGTCTTTCACACACTGCAGCCAACATTCTCTCCCTGTTATGCTGTCCGTGTGTCACTGTCACCCTCTAGCTAGACCTCTCTCTCTCTCTCTCTCTCTGCTTGTCTCTATCTATTTCTCCTTGTCTCGATCTGTTTCTGTGTGTCCATTTGCCTTCTCAGTACCCGTGAAGTTGCTCCATGTATGAGTAAACAGACCGGGACTGCTTCTGTCCCGGCCTCTGACAAGGGTTCGACTCGCCGTGCACCATAAACCCTCTCCCCGGCACATCAGCGCCGTAAAAGTCCTGAGTCCACAGTATGGGTCTCCCTGTTCTACGTGGGCTGATAAAGAGGCAGGGTGCAGTGCTGAGCCAGCAGCGAGGCAGCCTGCTGCCAGCTGCTTGTCCGGAGCAGCCAGACAGTCCTGTACCCAAACCCCAGGCTGTGTTTACTGTGGACGTGGATAAGAACTTCACTTCAGAGTCGGCTTTAGACTCGTCGCTCCTCCCCAAGCTTCCCTAACGCGCTCGTGTACAAACGTACGAATGAACCTATCGCGAAAGCCACGACCCAACACGGCTTCGACCAATCCTACCGTAGCTACTTCACTACTTGAAGAAGCTCCGTCAAGCTTTCGTTTTTTTTTTATGCGCAAAATGCCATGCGGAACATCACTTACAAGAATCCCTTACACTGACCATTACAGTATGCTACTTTGAGCGGTTTACAGTAGTACCCGCTATAAAAAGACGCAAAGCTTGACGGGCTAACATCGGTAACTAAGGTGGGCGTGGCTTATGCGAAAGGTCAATTCAACTGAAACAAATAACTTTATGTTCCATGTCTCATTCAGTAGTTCCATACTGGGCAGCCCTTGTGTTCGTGTTTGACGTTGCTAGCACGTTACCTTCAGGCTTCAAGTGAAACTCTGAACTTTCCCCAACTGTGTTTAGGCTGTCCTGCTTCCTGGCTGGCCTCCTATCTTTAGCCAGACCCAGGCTGGTGATAGCCTTAAAGGGCACTGGGGCCTGCCTCTCACTCTCTCGCTCTGTCTCTTCCTCCTTCTCCCTCCCTCCCGTCATAAACCAGTGCTTGAGAGCACAGTTTGATAACAGTGCTGACAAGCTGCCACTGCGATGACCCAGTAACTCCATTTGCACAACAATGAGACCAGCCCTGCAGGACAGAAGCTCGTATTCTACTGAGCTTAATTGACCGCATGCTGGGCGCCTGAGGAATGCAGAGCGCTTCCCGGAGTTGAGGAAGTGAATGGTTAAATTGGGTTCGGCTCCAGTTTTGTTCCATGAATAAGAGGTTGTTTCGTGTTTCCTTTACGTTTTTGTCGAGGCATAACATGTTGTCGGGTAGGGAAGACTAAAAGGTTTAAAGATCACATGGTCATGTGAGACAGTCAGACGATTTTGTCCACCTTTGATCCCTTCTAATCATCTCCAAAGTGGTTCAAGGAACAACGAAAAAAACAGCATCTCTCTTCTCCTACTTTTTCCTTTTCTCCCTCTCTTCCGTTCGCCCCCGTTCTGTGTTTAGGAGCACCAATCACTGATTGAGGACGGCTCGCGATGGTAGCAGCTTCGCAGAGCAACGCCGGCAGTCCCGTGTGGACGGCAAGGTGCAACGACTAGGCTATCCCACGTAATCCGATCAAACGTAGCGCGTCATTAGAGGGGAATGAGGACTGGAAGGCTTAGACACACGTTGGAAGAGAGGACCCAGGGTGAGACGACTAGGGACTGGGGAGGTGACTCTGGGGCCTGGGTGGGGCCCGGCCTCTCCTGGGTAGAGAGCTGAGCTCCTGCTGGGGTATCTGCACAGGGCCAGACTGCCCAAGGGACTCCCACCCTAAGCTCACATGATTGGCCGATGTCACTGGCTGGCTGAGCGCGACCAAACCCTGATTCGTCACAGCACTGAAAGGTCCCTGACCCCTGCCCCAGCCATGTTGTTAGAGCCGTGTTCTGAAATAACTCCTGACACCACTCTTGTCTCTGCTTGCCAGGAGAGCTCCACAGGCTGTTGGGCATGTAGACCTCCAGCGCTAGATACAGGCTAGGCCCGTCTCTGGCATGTACATCAGATGTCAGCCTAAATCGATTCAAGGAGCCAGTTGACCTTTTCACCCCAGTTATTCCATCATAACTGTCCTCGCTTTCCAGTAACACAACCACGTCCACAGCCCATCCATTCACAACTGCTCGATCAGGACTAAAAAGTGGCATTGCCAAGAATAATTTGAATTGTCATTGAACTTGTTTGCTATTAGTGCAGCGTCTATCCACAACTGAGACCTTGACACAAACCTGTTGAAGCTACGAGAGTCAAACAGAGTCTCGTTCACAACCAGTTCTGGACTCGTGATCTTCGAATGATATTTAAATCAAGATAATGGCTTTGTGGGAGGATGTGTCTATTGAAGTCGACTCATGAGTGATGTAGAAAGCTCATTTCCTTTGCCCTTGCCCATTTTCATCTACTGAAAACAAAGTGACTGAAACAGGAAATACAACCACAGTAAAGGAACCTCAACACAAAACCAAATTAACTCCCACCACAATTGCTTTTCACATGAAACAGGTTTATATAATGGCTTGTATGAGCCCTTCGCTGAAGTACATTTATTAGTGACAGACGTCATTGGTCAACCAGTGGTCTAACCCCTGAGTTGTGGCTAGCCTTCTTAGCCAGCCTAGCATCGCTCCCGATGCTCCTGCGAACCTAGCTCTCTGGCTGTGGTGGACTGCTCGCTTGGCTAGCCTAGGAGCGCTCCTTCTGCAAGGCCTGCTGACCCCACAGTCACGCGAGCAGCCCGCAATCAGCAGTTCAGTCCTGGCTCCATTCTGCCTCCTCAGCACAGCGACCAGCCAGAGAGCAGCTCCAGCTAATGGACAAACTGCTCCCCAAGCTCCACTTACTGACAACAGAGCCCCGAGCTACAATAATGCAGGCTTAGGCTACTCATCTACCGTAGGCCTACTGGACAGTTTTCTAGATTTGTGCTATTCCCAGGCGTAGACTCTGGTTGTGACCTCACCTACTGAGGCTCGTAGATATTACAACGGTACTGCGGTGCTATTGGTGTACTCACCCACTGACTGGGCCTTCTGTGTGGTGAGGTTGCGGGCACAGATGGCAGTGCCAGGCCCACAGCCAGTGTCGGGAGAGGAGTCACACAGCTTCAGAGAGTAGCTGACATTGTTGTCCAGGTCTATGGCCTCCCATTTGTAACTGAAGACAAGCCACGGAAGACAAGACAGATGATGCTTAAGATAACATGCACATTTTTACATGCCATAACAACATTTGAATGGACGGTGACTTGGCTGCTAATATACTGCATGACCTGCTATTGTATTGCTACGTATGCACACAAATATGTTATTAAATTGTATATTTTGCATATATTGCTTTACAAACAGATGATCATCCTTTGTCCATATGTTTGCTAACGTTCTGTTTTAGACCATACAAAGGTGTTGAAACCACCTACAGTAGCTGTGCCTAATATCTGATTTCTCACTATTGTATTAATTGTTTGCTAGATAAATACAGGTAGCTAACGTGGCTCCCATAGCTAACTGCTGCGCCAGTCAACAGTAGTGCGAATGGAAACATGGAATACCACACTGATAAGACACTCTGTAGCTATCTATTTAACATCTGTTTTTATTTCGTAAAGTATCTTAGCTAATGTTATCTGTAGCTAGCCGGTCGTCTGGGTGTCAAGCGAGATCCATAATCACCGAGAGGTACCCACCTGCAAAGATCCTGGTACCAAGGACTGGCATCCGTGCCCGCTGCGCCACGGGGGAAAGATGAAACCATCGCCACGAGCCACACCAGAAACATTGTTGGTCTTTTCCATGGTGCTGCGTTGTCGTTATGTGTACACTGTGGGACCATCTTGAAAGGTATTTTGAAATAATAAGCTATCGCGCTGCGTCCGACATGATACAGCAAAGTCTCCACGGTTGTCTTCTGTTAGCTGAAGCAGGAACTGGCGGAATCACATGATCCACTCAACGCTTGATAGCAGGCATCACGTGGTGTGACCTTCTACACATGAGTCATGATTACAAAAAAGTCACTGTTGCCAATTTTACGACTTTGTAGCTAGATTGAGCGATTTTTCACCTTTCCGTTCTCATCTAGCGACTAGCGACAAATCTAGCGACTTTGGCCATCTCCGTTTTCGTTGTTGAGCAGCAGCAAAATAACCTTTTGCCGATTTGTGAATGACGTCACGTTTGCCACTGAAAACAGTAATTTAGGTGCTTGGGGTCTGGAGTCATTTGAAATGGAACTTGGTAACAGTATCATCATACGATAATATGTTGTCCTTTTGATGTGGGCGTGAGACATGAGCAATCAACAAGCTCTGTTAGAAAGTTCCACAAAGATCATTAAATAATCGTTTGTGATCATCAGATCCTTTATATCCAATGTCAGCTCGACAGCTTCTGTCTATATGAGGTAACCGCTTTGATCATGTGCACAAAGCTCTCAAAGCCGCCCTCTCATAACCCTAATAATCTATAATAATACCCGAAACTACGCTTATGAAAATGAATCATTTTGCCACTGCAGACAAGGGAGAACAATTAATGCATGTGTCCGCCAGGTGGCACTGTTCGTCAATGAAAAATACGTTTGTGTTTACAAGCGAACTAAACGTCACAGGGCTAGTTACTGCTTTCTAGTCCCACCCTGGAATGCTGTACAGCTGGTAGAAAAATGGCTGCGGCGACCATGTCTGGGGCCGACGGCCACAGGATGGAGCAGAAGAAGTTCGAGTATTTCTCCTCGATGAACTCGATGGCTAGGAAAATAATGCTGGAACGGGAGAAGATCAAGGAGAGGTATGGTTCGGCATGGGATACAATGACTCAAAACGAGCAGGACGCCGCGATCGACAATGGAATGATGGACCCACACATCCGAGCGAGATACGCGATGCACAAAGTCGACCGAGAGGAGGTCATTTGCTATCCGAGGTTGCTTATACAGACAGGACAAAAAATTGTCCATTTCGGCGAGGAGGTATGTTCTTCTGTTCTTCTGGTTATTTTGTCATTGTCGTTTCAAAATCCAAGCTAGGCCAGCTATCTAGGACACGCGTATGCAGTCGGACAGTAAATGTCACACCGGTCTGCCAAAACAAAAACAAAAAACGTCTGTCGATATGTACTATTAAGTAAAGTACCCTAACCGACCGATAAACATTTGGTCAATGTAGCTAAGTGGACTACGAATATATATTTTTGAATCAAATCTAATAATCTTATGACCCATTTAAGTTTTCACAGCCCTGACGAAGGAGCAAATACACGCACTGAGATTTCTTCTTACGCCGTCTGTGTTTGATTTCAGGACATCACCTGGCAGGATGAGCACTCGGCCCCGTTCTCATGGGAGACCAAGGTGTGTGTAGGCTACAGCAACTATGTCACTGTGATAGCCTAACGTCTCATATACATGGACACAGTCTTCATTTGTTCTGGTTATGATTCAGACAAGAGCAGATACATTAACTATGCTCTAGATTTTGTTTTTTACATATGTTCACTCTTTAATCTGTCCCCTAATCTCTCCACTGCCCTTCAGAGCCAGCTGGACTTCAACATGACCAGTTCTCTCCCAGAGCAACCCGTATGTACCTCCTCCTCCTCCATCCAGGCCGACCCTAAACCGGCCAAAGTGGCCCAAAGCAACCAGCTGCCCAAGGGGACCCCGAGCGGCAAGCCATCCAACGGCGAGGGCCCAAGTCTGGGCAGCAGGCAAGAGGAGGAGTCCTCCTTTTGGAAGATCAGTGCGGAGCGCTCCAGGTTGGATGGGGAGAAGGCCAACTTCCTCACCCCCAGCCAGATCAAGTCCTTGGAGAAGGGCGAGAAGCCACTGCCCTCCTACCTGCGCCCCGAGACCCCTTCCTCCTCCTACCTGCGTTCGGAGACCCCCTCTCCCTCCCCGACCTCCAAGGAACCAGAAGACCCTCCTCCACCATCCAGGTCCAACAAGCAGAGAGCCCCAAGGCCCCCCGCCCCCCCTCCTCCCATCCCCGTCGCCATCGCCGTGACCCCCGCCGCCATCAGCGCCGCCCCAAGCCCCGTCAGCGTGTCGTCGACGGTGGCTGGCTGGGAGCGCGCTCAGAGCACGCTGCCGTCGGTTAGCAGCGCCCCCGAAGAGGTGTTTCTGCCGGGTTCCAAGACCCCCGCTCGCTCAGGCAGCGCGGGGCGAGACGGAGACAGGGTGGAGTCTCCCCCACTGGCCTCCAGCCCCACCTTTGCGCAGGTTAGCGTCCGTTCACAAACACATACGCACTTCAACCCCTGGGGGGGATAGGTACAGCTCAGTAGTTTGAGAATTTGACTGCAGATCAAGAGGTTGTGGGTTCAGATCGACCTCGTGCTGTATGTCGCTTTTTTAGAAACGTGTCTGTGACACGACAAAAATCGACGCAAAAAGAACGAAAAATGAGCCCTTCCTTCCTACGCACACTATTGACATGTTATGTCTTTTTTCTGACTTCAGTTCAATACGAGCAACAACATCCTGAAGACTGGGTTTGACTTCCTGGACAACTGGTAACGACTGGTAACGCCACACCGCTCGACGGGCCAGGCCGACAGCAGGTGCACCATCAGGATCCAGGCTCAGCTGGCCCGTGTGTCTGTCTCTCTTTATGCTGCCTGCTCGCACTCTTATCACTCTGAAGGTGTTCAGCATCATATCCCTGTCATGTTATTCCAGATTAAATGAAGTGTCACGGACCGACTTGTTATTTTCGGCTCACTGCATCCAACGTTCCACTTAGGTTGACACGCGACGTCGTCGTCAAGGTCAAATAGCACGTTCGAAAGTGGACGTTTGTCCTCAGGCTTTACTGTTAAGTGTCGTCAAGGTATGAAACCAGGTTAGGTTAGCTTGTTCAGGACGTTTCTCATGGCCGTGTGCTTGTGTTTCCCCACCAACAAAGTCGCTATCTCTTCCTTTCTGTTGTCCTTCGTTGACCTGATTCTATCCATCCCTTATCCTGGTACTGAGACCTTCCACTCGTGCTATTATGACGTAGTGTACATGTAGGATGCTGCAGCCGTCTTGTCGGCATGTTTAGATAAAGAAGCATGACCTAAGTGATTTGTACCACTCGCGTTATTTATCGATGACCATTTTACACAACTAGAGAGTACTATTTTACTGACTTTTGTATGTAGAGTATATTCATTGATTGTATCATATGCTATTATATTGCACTCATGCATTTTGCAAATCACAGATAAAGAGCTAATAAATGAAACTGAACTTGCAATTGTCCCTTTCTGTCTACTAAAAACATACACTGCCAGCTAAATATAGTCTAGAAATACAGTGTGGTCAATCCATGTAGTCGTGTCCAGAAATATTAGCAGCCTGGCACTTAAACTCCTCTCTTAAACATGAGTTGAAGTTCACAAAGGTATTATTTTTGTCAATGGCAATATTGCATGACATTTGTTTTAATTAAGTTAGTTGTAAGTAATAAGTTAGTAGTTCAAGTATAAAATATAGTTGCAAGCAACAGTGAAGTGGGTAACCCTCTTACAATAGTGAGGCAGTAAGGAAGAGAATCAAAGATGATCAATCTGCTTGAAATAAAATTGGTTCTTCTATAGGATGCCAACAAAATGATCAGGGCTAGTTTTAGATCAACTTGTGGAATAAGGTAAGATTTAGAACATATTCAAGCGTTTCTGTTTTAGTCAACTCCAAATCAAAAAAATACATAATGCCAAACAAAATATTACAACACATTGTATGGCTTTATTATATACATTTTCTACATCTTCTGCTAAATATGTGTTAGGGTTCCAACAAGCTGCATGCATCTTAAAATGGTCTACATCTGCCTGTCCGAGCCACTGTGCAAAGTTATGTGAAGAGCTACCCTGAGCCATGTTGAGTTGAGTTATGCAACACAGTCAGTCCTTCTGTCCCACCCAGACATCCTAGAATCTGGTGGACTTCTGCTGTGGAAAGCAGGATTCCTGTGGCATTTGAACTGGCATCCTTCCAATGTACAGAAGCGTCCCTCTGTAAGGACACATTCACTCATTTCCTCTCTTAATTCACTCGCCGCAAACCCTCGGAAAACACTGGCAGTGATATGTTTCCACCGCCCGAGACCTGACATGCCAGCCCAAAAAGACTGGGGGGGGGGGAAGTATTAGTGAATGGGGATGTGTGTGTCTGTGTGTGTGTTCATGAAAGTGCCTCACTAACACAAAGAGTGGAAGTGGGAGGTAAAGGAAAACAAAGAGCCTTCCTGTTGTTGGTGTAGCTCAGGACAAGTAAGAACCAGAGAGAGCGGGCAAGGAAAGAGAAGGAGAAAGAGAGGACAGCGGCATAGGGACAGAAACGCAAGGAAAGTGAGGGAGACATTGAGTGCGCGAGAGGGAAACCGACATTGAAAATAGAAAGGGAGAGAGGGCAGAAGTGTCCAACACGTTGCACAGCCAGCAGAGTTATGAAGAGGATAATGGACTGCGTTGCGCTGGTTCTGTTCAGCGTCCTGTGTCTGATGAGCATTCCCAGCAGAGGTGAGCCAGCCCCTGGCTCCACAGAAGCCTCCCCGGCCAACCCCGCGTCCATACAGGTGAGCGGACCAACCTACAGACCCCTCTAGATAACACACAATTACACACACAACCTATACCGTAGATGGTATGACCTCCATAGGTCCCCATGCTAGTAAGACCATAAAGGGCCACAGAGGCATATGTTTGATTACTGGGGTAACAGACATAACTTAGTATTGAGCACATGAGGAACTGTTTAACTGTGTTGGTTTTCCTAAGATGCAGGCTTTCCGCTGCAGTGGTGTATTCTGACACCTGGAGGGTGAGGCAGTCAAGCAAAAATGGTGTTAATATTAAAGACAATGGTGTCAACCATGGCTCATGGTTAGATAGTGAAGCTTTTTTTTTACCAGGAGATGATTTCCAAATTGTTTGTGAGCGCTAACGTCGTAAAGGTTCCACATGGTCCCGTTTGTGTCGTGTCTGTCAAGAGGTCGGAAGCGGAGGAGAAACAGGTCAGGGGAGACGTGCCAAACGAGTTTCCGGAACCTGAACCCACAAGCCCCCTCTCGGACTTTGAGAACACATACAATTACGTGTGTACGTACAACATACAAACGCAACATCTGACCCATATGGCTAGGAGAATTCTCTGTTATTCACCTCGTCTCTCCTCCTCCAGTGTCCAGGTTGGCAGCCATGGACCAGGCCATCCACAAACTAAATGTGGGCCACTATACTCTGGATATAAAGGTGACCCAGCTCTTGGATGGGGTGTCCCGGCTGGACGGCCGGATAGGTGACATAGAAGAACACATGCAGCAAGTCGTCCTTTACACCAAGGACAACCGCAAAGAGATAGGCCGGCTTGAGGGTAGGTATTCTGACGAAATACCACAGCATTTAAATATTGGAAAATCAACATTTCAAAAATACCTTCATAAAAAAGGCTTTTTTACTTGTATTGTAGCATTGAAATCCTCCACACACCGATTTGTCATTGTAAAACTTTGCAATTTGACACATTTGACTAACTCCCAGTGCTCATTCCAACTCTATTCTCAACCCGCCTCTTGCGCTGTCCCAGGGTGTCAGAAAGGCCGTCGTGTTGGCCACAAGTGCTACCTGGTCTACCGCAGCTTCGAGAACTACGCCGGAGCCAGCGCAAAATGCCAGGAGCGTGGTGGGAGGATGGCCATGCCCAGAGACAGGAAAGAGCAGGAGGCACTTGCAGACTACGTCAAAAAAGTATTTCACCCCGGGAACTGGCCGGTCTGGTTGGGTATCAATGACCTACTCACCGAGGGACAATACCTGTTTGAGGACATGACGCGCGTCTCTTACTTTCAGTGGCGCAAGCACTTCTTATCTAGCCAGCCGGACGGAGGGAAGCGCGAGAATTGCGTGGCGATGTCGTCGGATGACGGCGACTGGTGGGACCACTACTGTGATAGAAACATGTACCACCTCTGTGAGTTTGATGCCTAAGTGACACCCAGGCAGTCCAACCGCCATCTGAGTTATTGTAGATTGTCCACTCTTTCCTCCACTTTCTATCCTTCTGCTTCTACGATTTTCTGTCTGGTGTTGAATGGCCTATACGAGTTTCATAGACATGGAATGCTTGAATGTACGACATATTCTCTGACAAACATCGTGTTGGAGCAGATTGGCCCTTAAAGCCAAGACAATGCAAATAACCTACTGTATGAAGAAAATGACTTTACACTTTCTATGAGCAGCTTTTCTAGAAGTGAGCCTCACATTTGAATGTCAATTCTGTTCTATGATTGGCAGGTCTCTGTCATAGATTCACACCCAGCCAATATGAGTTCAAGTATTGAGTAGTTTGTGTACTGTGTACAGTAGAGTACTGTCATTCAACTGTCATTGTATTCACAGACATCGTAGGCTTCTACGATTCTAATGTTAAACAATAATACACAATTCTGTCAAAAAACTGAATGTTAAAATACTGTAAGCAGACTCGTAACGCACAATGTAAAAGCTCCATAAATAAATTATATTCAGTAAAATCAGTACACTTAATGCTGTTTTATGTCGGTTCACTAAGAGATGTAAGCAAAGCAATAAAAAACGTAACCTAAACCCAAATGATTTCAGTCATGTATGTCTAGTTTATTAAAGATTTGTGGTGATTTACATTCTCATAACATAGTTACATTACTACTACTGGATAACCTTGTTATTACACAATCACTAATAGACTAGTTCACAGTGGTCCTCACTCTCAATGTGTCACTAGACAAGTACACAAGATCTTTCTAGAGTACGCTGACTGCAGTCAATAGGAAAAGGGATTTCTCTTGGTAGGATATTAAAACCAGAACTTGAAGAGTGACCAGGTAAAACACTGTTTTACCAAGTGCTACTGGGACCAGTTTAGCCTGGCTCTGCCCTCCTTCGTACTTCCGCTCAATTTGGATTTTGCTTCTGTACTAGGTCTGGGAGCTCGGCTCTGAAGTCGGTTTCGAGAAACACATTTTTTGTAGGTCCAATCAGCGAACAGAGGGAGTGGCTGAGAACGATGTCCAAACAAGGGCACGATTAATGTTGTGCCCTTGTTTGAGTAGTTCAGTAATGGCGGCGGAGAAAGATGCGAGCGAAACTATTCTGCGGTTGTGGCAACGCTGCCGAATATAGGTTAAAGCCGGAGCAAGAACATTCCTTGCTGAGTTTTGTTGGTGGCCATGATGTTGTGGCCCTCCTCCCCACGGGGTTCGGGAAAGTTTGATTTTCCAGCTACGGCAGCTAGCTCCGTTACAGTAGTGGTGAAGGAGTTGGCTAAGGCGAACGCTTGCGATTGGTTATGGCAAATCCGAGTGGCTCTGGGCGGATCCAATAGTTTTAAACTTCAACAGGGGACCCGCCTTCAAGGAAGTTAACGTTTGTCAATGGAGAGATCCCAGACCCTCTGTACAAATGAAATGTACGAGTGTCTTGTCAGGACCAGGCTAGGACCAGTTAGCATTACAGAAAGATTTTCCTTCAAATCCTTAAATCACGTGATTTAAAGACAGTATATTTTAATGAATCATATGAATTACAAGAGGGTTAATTGAAATCTACACTTCAGGTCTACTCCCAGCGAACATCTATACCGTTCAGGAAGTCATCTAGGAAGTGACATCACAACCCTGACACCACGGCAGGAAGAGCGGGTCGGCCCTCAGCTCCGGAGTTCTCATCGGACCTCGCCTCTTCATGACGTCATGAGTGTGAGGCGTGTCGTCATCTACAGGAGACTGAGGGCTGCTCTTCTTCTGTGGTGTCAGTGTCATCTACAAGGACCCTGGACCTCAAATCACTCCCTTGGCCCTAGAGGTAGGGTTCTGGAAGGTGTTGGTGGTGGGTTAGGTTAATAGCGGCTGGTGGCTGGACAAGGTTAGGGTAGGGTATGGAAGAGGTTGGGTATTGGGCTAGGTGAAGTTAAACATAGGCTGGGTGTTGGGCTGGGTCAGAGATTGGCCAGCCAGGCTAGGTTAGTGAAGGCAAGGGCTAAGGATTTGGGCCTGTGGGCTTATCCAGAGATGGTGGAGGAGCCTGTACCAGTAATATCCTGCAGCAAGTCCCCCAGCACTGGTCTGTCTCTGGGGGTCATACAAGGATGAGACCGCAACACCTTCCCTCCCTGGTCCAGAACAAAGTCGCCCCCCATCTGGAAACAGACAAGACAGACAGACACATGGTTGGTCCAATCACAAAGCTTCCTGGCGAGCGAGGAGCTGGTATGGGTGTGGTTCAACGTTGTGGGAGACATTTCCTCCAGAAGGTCGTACCTGATAGAGGTCCCCCAACAGATGGAAGGGGATCTCGGGGAAGTCCCGATTTGCAGCCGGGTACTCTCCACACTGCAGCAGACTGTTGAACTTTAGCACCTTGGCGTAGGAGGAGCCCAAACCGAACGCTTTGTAGATCTAGCGAACGCAAGCCAAGGAGCCCATTGTGAGGCGAACAACAGATGAAAAGCACATTACATGTTGTGTAATGCAGCCTGCCTGTCTGCGTGTCTGTCCTCACAACAAATGAGTCAGTTTGAATATGGAAAATGTGTATCTGTGGGTACGTTTCTGTATCTGTGTGTACATGCGTTACCTTTCTCTCAGGGTCCAGCAGCATGTCGTAGGAGCAGCCTGTCTGCTCCAGCCACATCTTAGCCCCCTCTTGAGCGCCAAAGGAGACCACCAGAACACGCACCGACCCGGCATCCAGGAGATCCTGAACGGTGCACACACACACACACACAGAACAGGGTCAGTCACACACACATGCATACAAGCACACAGCTAATAGGCGATGTGAAACTCTGATAACAAAACCTGATTGGTCTCCATCTGGGCCAGGTGGTCTCGTCACGGAAGTCATCCAAAGTGTCGTATCAGAACCAGCAGCAGGTTCTCTCCTTTCCCAAAGTACCTACCCAGAGAGACACTCCTAGAACACACACACACACACAGCTATGAGAGTCTGTCATACATTCGTTCAGAAGTCTCACCGTCAGAAATACAGTCAGTCTAATCCAGGGGTCCCTAAACTATGGCCCGCCCACGCATTTGGACAGGCCCTCTGAACAATGCCAGAGACGTATTTGATTTATTTTTTTATAATATTTGTTTTTTTATCAGTTCACACTGATTAATATGCATAAGTAAGTAAATGTTTTGATTTCAATAGCAATGAATATGAAAAAAGTTCATTACGATAATGCTCTTTTAATAGACAATATATATCCCTTGATATGTACGGATGTACGGTGCTCAACAAAAACGAATCTAGCATTATAAATACATTTAAAATCATAATCAAATCTACACAATAATACTGGTAGTTGCTCCGGCCAATGCAATTTTCTTTTACAGACCGACCCGGCCCCACATTAAAGAAAGAAAAAATGTTTTGGTCCTCGCAGAAAAAAGTTTGGGGACCCCTGGTCTAATTCCAGATGAAAGAGGGCCAGCCAGTCAGCTAGTCACAAATGGCAGTTAAGCAGACAGACAGGCAGACAGAGATACAATTATGCAGGCAGACAGCTAAGCAGACAGATGGAGAGACAGACAGACAGACAATCAGGCAGACAGACAGACATGAGTTGGTGTGGTTCCGCAGACGTACTCTCCAGTCCTGGCATCGGTGAGGGGTGTGTCTGCACCCAGACTGTCCACGGTGGGCCCTCCGCTCAGCTGTCTGTCTGTGGCCTGCAGGTCTACATCCAGACGCTCCAGAAACTCATCCCACTCAGTCTGCAGGAATTACAACTCTGTAATTACACATCAACGGCACTCTCGAGATACAGCTTAAGGCACAATAACAACCCAAACCACAGAAGGGAACCAACCAGTGTGTAAGGACCTATTGTTTTTGCCCACACACAAATACAATGTAAACCCATGTTTACAAACATGAGTGACCACAGAAACATTAGCTGAAACCACAGGGATAATAACAAGTCTGTGTTCTTGCGCTAACCAATCATGTCTGAGGAATGTTAGCGTGTAGCAGAGGGGGTTTGGGACAGGGCTTCGATCCTGACTGTGTGCATCATGACGAGACGAACCTCCAACTTCAGTAGGTCCTCCATGCGATCCCGGACACTCTCATGGCTGATACAGAGGGAGGGAGAAAGCTCAGTTATGTAAACACTGCGCTGCAATCCACATGAATGAGCCTCATGTAGAACTTGAAACTTTCCCAGGACCCTGTGCATGGCCCTTGGGATTTCCAGTATGTTCTCTGGCTTCTACTCACTGGAAAAACTTCTGCAAAACAGCGTCTGCTTCAGACTTTTTGGTGACTCCAATGCTGTTGGATATACAAAAGAGATGAAAGTTGACGGGAGTACTAAACGTTTGAATGAATTGAGCCAATCATGTATCCCTTCAGTGCCTACCTGTTGTAGAGATCTGCACCAGCAGTCATCAGGCCAAACAAAGTGGTGATTTTATTGGGAACATAATCCTGTAGAGAGGCTGTGGGAACAAAGCAGCATTATCAGAGCTGGCTAGGGCATGTGAGAGCTTAGTGGTGCCTTGCACAACGCCACATGCCAGCATTAATCTCCAATTTGCAATACTATAGTTTGAGAGTGTGGAACTAATTGCTGATGATTCTAGAATAAGGATCAACTGGATGGTAAACTGAACACAGTTTCGAACGCTGGTGTTAAATACATACAGTCAACTACTTTACTTACATTAGTGACTTTAAGATTTCGAATTTGAGTCAATTTTAAGAGACTTCCTGTGTCTAGCGGATCTTTGATTGGGTCAGAGGCTAGAACCGTTGGCTAATTGCTACATGCTACAGAAGCTAACGCGCTAGTCAACTTTAGGCTACTTCACTCTACCTTCTGCCTCTTGCTTTCCATTCTCCAGAAGCACCCTTCCGAGGTTGATGAGCAGAGACAGAGAGCACGTCACATCATCCAAGCTGACGTCCTCCTTCTCCATGCCTGCCCTTCTTTATCTCTCCCAGCTCCAGCACTGGATTAAACTGGGAACCTGCTTTTAGAGCTGTGAGACGCACCATGTGACCAAACATGCACAACAGCGACATCTGGTGGTTAGCATACAGAAACTGGAGAGGGGGAGAGGGAGGAGTCAGAAGAACATTTCAAACTAATCACTAATCCCAGGTCTTGTGATGTGAAAGTATACTATAAATCATCTCTATAATACTCGGAATGTGGTATAGGCTATTTGAAGCAAATGTGATTTCCATTTCACTATCATTTTAAAATGAGTATCATGTCAGAATGTCCTCATTTAACATTTGTAGATTTGACACTTTTATTCTGAATACTCTAGTCTCGACCGTGTTGTAATGTTTTATGCTTGTCTCTTGCAAACAGAGACAGAGAACAAAAGTGGTTTCTGGAACAGTTCCGGCAGTATTTTCAGAAAAAAAGAGGAAAGAATCGGAAGAAAGGAGAGCCAAGCTGTTTGAGTTTGCAGAGGCAGTGGAGAAACTCAACAAGCCTACCATGTCTGACATCCCATCTTACCCAATGTCCCTGCACACTTCAGATGTCCTCAACCAGCAGGTGAAGCCAGAGTGTCTGTCTAGACTTCCGTTGAGGCTTTAGATCCGAGTCAGGGAGGTCACCCTGAACTGGATGAACCCAGAGCCCTATGGCTCTGGATGAACCTAACGTCTGTCCGGTGTCAACTCAGTTCTGATGAAACAGCAAATGCTCATCAGTTTTTTATGTTTTCACCTCACAGTGCACCAGATTGATGCATTTAACTGTTAAATTAAAAAACTGTTATACCCTTGTGCCCCCCTAGAATGTTTAGAGGTCAGAATCATAGTACTGGCGAGAGTTTCAATATACTTTCATCCCTTTTCTGCAATATCCCACTAATAACAGCCTCATCTTGTTAATAGCGAACCCACAGTATTTGTTGGTATGATTCCATTTCATTCCGCTAACGTCAATTTGCATGAATAGCCTCAAGTCAAACAATTGAATCTGCAGGGCTTCCACCACTTGGTGCCTTTGAGTAAGCCAATCAAACGTTTGACTCCACCCACGTTGAGCCTCTTCCTGATTTTTAGACTGCATTCAGGTACTTCTCTTTCAATGTGCTGATGCCACTTAATGTGAATGAGCCACTAATGACTTCTGACAGAAGGAAACAATATGACAGGGTAACTCAGTGTAGCCGTTTTATTGACCATTTGAACATCCCAATTCATCCTGGACCACAAAATCCCCTAAAATCACACATTCCTTTTTCTTCAAGTTGAGACACATAAAGTACTTTAAAAGTCCACCGTAACACTTTATTACAATGATTCACCCAGTGCAAAAAAAACAAAGAAGAAGACAAAAAGAAAGAAAAACTAAATCCAAACCAGTCAGCACAATCGTTAATATGGAAACATAAAACAGTAGTTACCTCCCAAAATGGACCTGCACAGGTCAGTTGAAAGAACATCTTTGTTTCATTCAATAAGCTTTTTTGATCATGAGCTCATTCACAAAAGGGAACCATCGTCGTGTGTGTTGCTAAGTCCCAGTAACAGGTTGAGATGGGAACAGAGAACTTTGTGGATAATTGGTCCAGGACTAATCTCAGTCACCCATAGTCTGCCCTAGTGAAAGTCCCTGAAAGTACACTGCTGTGTGTGCAGTTGTGACCTTGCTAATTAAAACACATTACTGGAGAGAAAAAAGAACAAAGGGTAAAGAAATGATTGGCTCATGGATGTTTGCCTTCTGACAGCACCAGAGGAATGATTAAAATGGCACCATGTTGTGTGCTTTTTTTTTTTTTCCTTCTTCTTCGGTTCACTTTTCCCTCAAAATAATGTGTTGCGTTTGAGTGCAACCCAAAATAGTTTTTGATCCTATTCCTCCTCATCACACCTTTTACTGGTAAGTTAAAACAATGACAAAAAGTGCCTTCCGACATCAACAAGACTAATAAAAAAAAATGGCTTGTCTTTTTTCTTTTCAAGTATCCCAAGAGGAATTAAATAGCCCCGAAGAAAAAGTTAAATTTAAAATCTCCCTGTCCTTTCTCTCTGCTAGTACTCTCTACAGGTATAAGGGGGTTGTTTTTAAAATAGAATAGAATTAAAGTGCCAATCACATTCATAGGGAATCCCTCCCATTCACATATCAATTTGTCTAACCCACCCATCAAGCTTTCCAGTACCATAGAGAACAATTGTTAGAAAGCAGGTGGTGGGTGCCAGAAAATCCCGAAAAAACATGAGCTTTTACCATGGGAGTTGTGAACGCAACCCCACCCTCTCATCCCATGGTGATTACACGTCTACAGGTAGAGAGCTCCTTGTCCACAGACGGAGGCTGTTACTAAACAACGTGGGGACGTTCACAGTTCCATTTAGAGACTTGGGAGAGGGGTTTTTGTGCTTCTGGAGAGAGAGATACAGAAAGAGAGAGAAAGGGGACAGCCCCCCCCCCCCCAGGCCTCCACCAACCTCTACAGCTTAACCCCCATAGACACTAGACCTCAAGAACAACAGACAGGATCAAGTAAGATGGCCGCCGGCTTCACTGTATTCTCCGGCAGGCAGAGAGGACGCCAACTTGCTCAGGCCTACCCCGTTGTTTTAGATCTTGCATCTACAGGGCAGGGGAGTGTAGAGCTGGTTGAGGGGGGTGGGGGGCTGAGTGGTCCAGGCAGCTGGTGGCTGGGGAGGGGGGGTTGGAGGAGGGGGGGAAGGGTCTTGTTATGACTTCTTGGGACAGTGCGAGGTCGGGTCTGTGTTCAGAACTTCAATCATGGTTCTGGAGGTAGGGAAGGTTTCTGCTACTGACGGAAGATTCTGGTACCAGCCCGGTAAACTTGTGAGGAAACAGAGAGAGAGGCAGACTGGGTTAGGGTAGTGGGGGCAGGCATTTGGATACACACCGTAGCCAGATAAGAAGAGGGGTAATAAATAGACTAAGCTCAGCAGCAGTTCTTGACATGAGCGAGGACACACGCTGTACGTTTTTATGGAACGCTCACCTTTTTAAATTCATCCAGTTCTTGGCTGTTTTACTAAAACTGTCTGGACTGGGCGTCGTCATGGCTTCGAAATCCACCAGCTGGATCAAACGTGAACCGAATAAAAATGGTAATTAGAGAAGACGCTGATTGATATTCCCACTGATCTCATTAATCTGCTGTGATACAATTCACGTATTCCAATAGCCCACAAGACGGTACACAACCACTTGACTGCATTGGATGAAGGCGCCCAGGGCAGCATGGCGGTGGTAAGGCCAGGTGTGTGGAGAGTGGTTGTCTAGTTGCATGTGGATGTTGCCTAAGTACCTTTCCTCTGGGGATCCTCCCTATTACCTCCTTCCCACTGGCCATCAGAGCTCCCATGACCACGGAGTAGGCCACCACGCTGGGGAGAAGGGGAAAGGGGGACACAGGGAGAAGGGGACAGGGGGACAGAGGGAGAAGGAGAGAGGGGGACACAGGGAGAGGGGGACAGGGGGAGAGGGGGACACAGGGAGAGGGGGACAGGGGGAGAGGGGGACACAGGGAGAGGGAGAGAGGGGGACACAGGGAGAGGGAGAGAGGGGGACACAGGGAGAAGGGGACAGGGGGAGAGGGGGACAGAGGGAGAGAGGGGGACACAGGGAGAGGGGAACAGGGGGAGAGGGGGACAGAGGGAGAGAGGGGGACACAGGGAGAGGGGAACAGGGGGAAAGGGGGATAGAGGGAGAGAGGGGGACACAGGGAGAGGGGAACAGGGGGAGAGGGGGACAGAGGGAGAGAGGGGAAGAGGGAACACATGTCATACCTCTGCTGTTTTCTGTTGTTAGTTGTGGGAGTACGGGTGGCCGTGCGTAAGTGTTTTGGGTGGGATGTGTGTAAGTAAGATGTGGAAAGTGTTTGTGAGTGTTTAGTAGGGCTGAACGATTTAGGAATTGGACGATTTTGACTGATATTGCAATTGCGATTTAATATACGATTATTATATGATTTATTAATAAATATAGATTTATACTGCTGATCTCCAGTCAGCAGCATAACACACCAAGTTCGGAAAAATTAAGGAAAACATAGGCTACCGCCTGTAGCCTGGCCTGGCTCTGCCCTCCTACGTACTTCCGCTTAATTTGGATTTTGCTTCTGTACTAGGTCTGGGAGCTCGGCTCTGAAGTCTGTTTCCCCCCCCAAAAAATGTGTAGGTCCAATCAGCGAACAGAGGGAGTGGCTGAGAACGATGACGTTAATGTCGTGCACTAGTTTGAGTAGTTCAGTAATGGCGGCGGAGAAAGATAAGAGCGAAACTATTCTGCGGTTGTGGCAACGCTGCCGAATATCCATAGGTTAAAGCCGGAGCAAGAACATTCCTTGCTGAGGTTTGTTGGTGGCCATGATGTTGTGGCCCTCCTCGGGGTTCGGGAAAAGTTTGATTTTCCAGCTACGGCAGCTAGCTCCGTTACAGTAGTGGTGAAGGAGTTGGCTCAGGCGAACGCTTGCGATTGGTTATGGCAAATCAGAGTGGCTCTGGGCGGATCCAATAGTTTTAAACTTCAACAGAGGACCCGCCTTCAAAGAAGTTAACGTTTGTCAATGGAGAGATCCCAGACCCTCTGTACAAATGAAATGTACGAGGGTCTGGTTAGGACCAGGCTACCTGTAGCCTACCTCTTCAAAAATATTTAGGTAAATCAAAGCTAAACGTAGGCTAATAACATGTGCATTGTACTTTCTTAACTAAAGCTAGCTAGCTACCGTTTTGGAGAAAAAAAAACTTGTTGTGGGGACCGTTGGAAATATTTAAAACTCACGCATCTAAAAGTTGAATCTTAAAAGAAACACTGTCTGAACATTTCTGATCCAGTAGCCTAACAGAAACGTAATGGCACTGACAGCCATAGTGATCCTACTGTATGAGTATCACCGAGGGGCATCATATCTTTCGTGATGAACTCTGTTACTGCTTGAGTAATTTCGTACATGAATATGGAGTTAGGCTTTGAAACATTTCGATCATCCTGTCGGCTTATTTGACACACTGGTGTTCAGCATTTTAGCTATGCATCGTACATGGCTTTGTGGTGTTTTTCAGGGCCGAATTAGGTTGGTGGTGTTGCCCCGTGAGGTAGCAACGTTAGCTAGGCAGGTTTTGCACAATACTTGACACGGTGCAGCATCTTTTTTAAAGGCAAAATTGGCAAAGTGTCTGTTGTGTCAGGTTCTGTTGAGCCTGAGGCCATCGTACAGGCCAAGGTTAAGTGTAACGTGCAAAGTTGATCCTTCGTCTGCAAACGGCGTTACTCTCGCGTGTCCCGTGACCAAAGTCAAATCGCAGCCTTTGCGATGACAAAATCTTGTATTGTCACATCGCGATATTATCGCAAATGCAACTTATCGTTCAGCCCTAGTGTGTAGGGTGGGGTGTGTGTGAGGGAGTGTTTTGGGTGGGATGTGTGCGAGTGTGTGCGTGAGAGAGTGTCTACCTGGAGCCTCTAGAAAGGGGCATGAGGTTACAGAAGTAGTAGACCAGAGATAGGATGAGGTTACACACTGCATCAGCGTCCTTAGGGGTTAGAGAGAGAGAGAGAGAGAGAGAGAGAGAGAGAGAGAGAGAGAGAGAGAGAGAGAGAGAGAGAGAGAGAGAGAGAGAGAGAGAGAAAAGCAGACAAAATGTCAATACCGTTTCATGGATGATAATGGCTCTTGCTCCTTGATAACATGCTTTGAGAACATTAAACGAGATACACCTGTCCGTCATAATGCAAGTCATTTGATCATATCAAAATCCCAGCATCACAGTATCAAATAGCCTTAGTCTTTGTGAGTTCACATAGTTGGTGTGCTCATAGACTAACCCGTGTTTCAAGTGTGAAGGCAGTCATACAACGGCACATTTTTAGACAAGACAACTACAAATAAATCTATTGAGCCACTCAAACAGCTTCTGCCTTATTGCTGCTACAGTGCTACAGCTCGACCCCAGAGTGGGGGCGTTTCTCTGACGGGGGAGAGAGGCGGGGCTCCTACCCCCAGTTCTGTGGAGAGCATGAGGGCCTTGCCCTTGGCTGTGAGGTCCTTGTAGAGGTTCTCGATCTCAGACTGGTACTGCTGGGTCCTCTCCTCGGTGGTCTGGGTCTCCACTGAGAACAGCATGTTCCCCACTCTGCAGGACGCGGCACGCATGTACACACACACACACACACAGAGCAATGTCACGGAAGCGTCCGGAAAACAGCAGGTCAGGAAGCAGGAAACATCTTTTTATGCCCAAATCAGACAAACACACACACAGTGGATGAAGGTATGGTATATTTTATGTGATGGAAGACCTCAGGCACAAACAAATCAGAAGGTGGTATATGGTCAGTTTGGACCCAGAACATGGACCTGAACACTGACGACTCTTTCCCTGTGCTGCTGTTCATCTCACTCCAGCATTTGTGTTACCCTGACCCTGGTCAACACGGGCAGGCCTGGAGGTAACCTTGAAGACCTGCACCTTCCCAAACAGCCGGAGAGTACCTCTCTCCTCACCATGAGGGAGACTCACATTCACACCATCAAACCTCGCTTCCTGCTCTGAAATGGGTTAGCTGGTTAAATCAACTCTGACTGCGTGTGTGTGTGTGGGCTCCTGTGCTCGGCTGAGTCGGTTGAACAAGCCCACCCGCACGCACCCTTCTGAACAGGAAGCGAGGTTTGATGGTGTGAATGTGATTCGACAGGCTAAGAGCTACGTTCTATAAGTTAAGGGCGAAAGAAAAGTAATGGGGGCTGAGGATATCTCCATAGGGGGTAGGGGTTAGGGACTAGGAGTTTTGGAGTAGAGGGTAGAGAACAATTCTTGGGACTAGGGACTAGAATCGAGGGACTAGCGATTCCTAGGACTAAGCGGCTAAGAACTGAGCACTTGTACATATCTGTAAAGGATATAGAGTTGGTGGTGGGCTATGTCTGGGACTGGGTTCTAGTTCAGACCCGTAGGGACTAGGGGTATGGGCTGGTTTAGAACGAGGGTTAAGCACAGACCTGTATTATAGTACTGGCTGTTAGCACAGACCTGTCTCCTGTGATGGTGATGGTAAAGCCGTCATACTCCTTCCCAGGATCCTTCACACTGGGCACCTTGGAGTTGACTGTGAAGCCATCTCTGGTTTTACTGTTGAACTGCTTCAAGACACAAAACACACAAAGACACGCGCACACACACACAAATGCCGTCAGACAAGCTATACAAAAACGACACCGCAGAATCGGATCTATCTCTGAAACACTGCCATGGCAAAACGGGTGTTTTTCCTGGAATAGACACGGACAAGTGTTTTACTGACAGCCTCTCTCTCACATCCCTCCATCTCTCCCAGACACCATCCCTCACTATTTCAAACTCCCTCCCTCCCCTTAGTCCTTCCATGATTCCCGCCTCTCATCCACCCTTCCATCCTAACTCCTCCCATCCTCCCCCCCTCTCCCTCTCCCCCCGCCCCCTCCCTACCTTCATGATAGGCAGCAGGTCCTCCACCTTGCTGACACTCTCCAGAGCCTGTCTAACCTCCAGCAGCCCCCTGGGATTGTAGGCCCTAGGCAGCAGGACACACACACACACGCAAGATTATACTTTGGGCCTCGTTTTGAAAGCAGCACTGAGAGCTTGGGTCATACACCTGAGCCACAAGTGTAGCTTTCATGTGACTAACCCGTGATAGACCAGTATTCTGTCTTTGATGAAGTTGAGGATGTCGTCGAAGTAAGCCAGATAGCGGATGTTGATAATCTGCCCCCTGAAGGAGAAGCAGAGCCACCACATCAGCAAGACCACCCCAGTAAAACGACAAAAATCTGACTTTCTTCGGCCCTAGGGGTTAGTTTCCCTAGGGCTAGTTTCCCCACCGAAAGTCCTAGCGCTGAGATCTTCTTTCATGGGCTCACTGTTCTAGACACACCCGCTGAGGTCTTAAAGAAAACCACAAAAGCTGAGGGGGAACTCCAGCCTGATGGCTCTTTGTAGAGCGAGGTGTCTGGTGATCTGGTTTCTGTCACGGACCGGCAGCGTGGTGCGTGTGAGTTGGTGGGGGAGTCTACCTGATGAGATTGATGTGGTTGTTGAACCCACGACTTAGACTCCTGGCGGGCATCTGATCCAACCACAGAACTGGCTGGTCCGGATCTGCGATCCTGCGAGAAAGGCGCCAACACATGGGATAGTGAGGGGGTGAGTCATTGCCCCGACGTGTAAATAAACTCCCTCTCTCTGTGACTCCCTCTCTCTCCCGATCCTTACCGCCTCCATTTGACGGCTATGTCGAACATGTCTCTCCATTGCATCTGCCTGGTCTTGCCGTTGACCCGGACCTTGGCGTTACTCCAGGTCCGCTGCATCGCCTGCATCACCTCCAGGGTGGCCAGGCCCATGGCTGGACATACACACACAGAGAGAGAGAGAGAGAGAGAGAGAGAGAGAGAGAGAGAGAGAGAGAGAGAGTGTGGCGGAGAGAGAATGAGAAACACACTTGTGATCCCTTCTTATCCATGTCCAGTCCATAACACTATGAAACTATCCCCTTCGACACATGCTAACAGGCAGAGCCGTTGAGACCCCCCCCCCCCCCTCCCCACACACACCCCTACCCGACACACCCACCACCCCAGGGTGTACCTCGGTGGATGCGCCTGTTGGGCAGGAAGCCGGGGGTGTTGTACTGCATCAGGCCCCCCAGGTGATCGGCCGTGCAGATGAGCTTCTGGACCTCGCTGCTGTAGCTCTCAAAGTTCTGCGGTAGCACGTCTCTGCATCGGATGGAAGCAGCGGGGGAGGAGGGGGAGGGGTGAGCAGGACAGGTGAATGTGCTTCTCTCTCCAATCACACACCCACAGACGCACAAACACACACAAACACACGCAAACACAGACGCACACGCACTTGATGTGCGGCTGCAGGCCCGGCTGCTCCTCGTAGTCCTCGATGAGGAAGGGCAGGTTCTTGGCCCAGTGGTTCTTGAAGTTTCCTGGGAGGTCCTGGTCCACGTTGTACTCAGCCACGGAGATGTCCAGGTGAGAGTGGAGGTACCGGGAGTATTCTGGGGGAGGAGAGGAGAGGAGAGGAGAGGAGAGGGGAGGGGACGGGAGAGGAGAGGAGGGGAGAGGAGAGGAGAGGAGAGGAGAGGAGAGGAGAGGAGAGGAGAGGAGAGGGGAGGGGAGGGGAGGGGAGGGGAGGGGAGGGGAGGGGAGGGGAGGGGGGGGGAGGGGGGGGACAGCAAGGAAGGTTAGGAATGGACTCTGTCGTAGCGATAGACATCAGGAGAGGACATTAGGATACGAGAGACATAAGGGAGACACAAAGTTGTATTCCACCCAGACTAATGGGAAATTTGACCTGTATCAAAAGCTATCCAACAGGAAAACCTGGTCGGATGAATGACAAGGAACTCAGATGACTCAGGGGTCAGATGGCTGAGCGGTTAGGAAATCGGGCTACTAATCAGAAGGTTGTCGTTTGATTCCCGGCCGTGCCAAATTACGTTGTGTTCTTGGGCAAGGCACTTTACCGTACTTGCCTTGGGGGGAATGCCCTGTACTTACTATAAGTCGCTCTGGATGAGAGCGTACGCAAAATGACTAAATGTAATGGAACTCTTTACAAAAAAAACAAACAAAAAAAGTAGATGAGTATCCTGACAGATTAAGTCTAATCTCAATTTAAAACCAGCGCCCCGAGAGTTACGAAACGAGAATTTCAGCGATTTGTGAACAGCTTGAGCATTTGGGAGTGCGATTGGTGTGTCAATGGGGATTGATGCTAGGTTGGTTCACCTACCTCTGAGGTATTTGACTTTCAGGTACTCCGAGCTGGCCTTTTGCCCCAGCAGGGGGTCGTTGAGCATGACCTTGGTCTGGGCCTTGATGCCCTCGTAGAACTGGCCCATGGCCACGTGGCTCAGCCCCTTCATGTACTGGCAAACCTCGTTGTAGGGCTCCAACTGCAGACACCGCTGAGGGGGGGGGGGGGGGGGGAGAGACAGGTCCAAGTTTACTGGTGCACTTTGATGTAGGGCGCTACCTATAGGCACTGCTGGAAGGGTGAAGGCGATGATAAGTGACAGAGCAACAGAAAGACAAGACCCAAAATCGTTTATAGTAGTTGACAGATGGCCATGGGACAAACGTAAGACTGTGGGGCAGGTTAGCATTAATGCGTGAGCTCGTTCATGTCAGTATGTCGGGTAGCTAGGAGCTTGTTTAGAAACTTTAGAAAAAGAATGACTTTCAATGAGCGATGGACTGGAGATGACAAGTATCCAGTAGTATTACACACGACGACACACAGGACACAACAGGAAACACAGGCTTCCTGAAACACTTTCTACCCCCTAAACTAGATTAACATTGTGACCGTTGTGTACATGCGTGAGTGGCAAGGAGATCACACCTCATCCTCCAAATACCACACACACGGACTGAGCATCACGTGTGTCATCACTGGCCAAGCGTTGTCAGCAAGTGAACTGATAGCAACACAACAGAGTCAACAAAGCCTGGAATACCACACACAGGGCACCAACTCTCACCCACCCCCACCCCCACACACATAGTTACCTTAAAGTTTCCAATGGCCTCTTGCAGGCTGCCGTGGTGGTAGAGCATCATGCCTCGGAGCTGAAGGGACTGGATGTGGTTCTGGTTGAGCAGCAAGGCTCGCTGGAAGCTCTCCATGGCCGCCTCAAAGTCCCCCAACTCCCTATAGAGAGAGAGAGAGACAAAGAGAGACAAGGGGAGAGAGAGAGAGAGAGAGAGAGAGAGAGAGAGAGAGAGAGAGAGAGAGAGAGAGAGACAGACAGACAGACAGACAGACAGACAGACAGACAGACAGACAGAGATATGGTTAAACACAGATTGAGAGAAAGACCCTGGCAATAAAGGTAGAACACAGACAGAGTGGAGATGGATGAGCTAAAAGAGAAAAAGAAAGAAAAAAAGGGCTACCTGTAGGCCTGGCCCAGGCTTTTATAAGCATCTATGAAGTCCGCTTTCAATTTCAGGGCCTCCTTAAAGGTCTCTATGGCTTCCTGGAAAGATGAAAAGGAACAGGGCTATCACGGTTAGCATGTAGTGACAGATAGCACATTAACACAGCTAGCTAGCTCCAGGCTAGTTTAGGCTAACGCTAGGCAGTGAATCGGAGGACTTCACCTTAAGCATGCCTCTGTGGAAGAAGGTAAGGCCTTTGTAGAGCATAGCGATGGGCTGGTTCTTCTTCAGGTCCAGAGAGCGCTGGAAGTCCTCCATTGCAGATACATAGTCCTGTGAGGGACACACAGCACCAGAAGAGGATATGGAGAGCAGAGGGGGATGTTGTGAATTAATGAGTAAAAATAGTCATGAATGATTTATTCAATGTTTAATGTTTATTTCAATGTTTGATTTCTTTAGAAGTGAGTTTCTTTGAAAACAGAAACTGTTCAATTTGCCATTTATTGTGGCATTTAGCTTCAAGAATATTACCCATGAGGCTTAGTGAGAGTATCTGTGCGACAGAGAAGTGATTGAATCCCTGTATAACACTGCACAAGATGTTCAGTAAACAGTGCAAGGCGTCAGTGGTCATTATTCCCTGATAAAATCAAAATTCATGCCAGGGGAGGACTCTGGGCAGACCAGTGCTACGTCCGCAAACGTGTCTGTTTTGCAATATTGCGTGTGTATGATTGTGTGTAGCATTATTGAGTGTGTGTGTTTTGTGTGTGTGTGAGACACGCTGTGTGTTCTGACCTCAGAAATGAAGAGCAGGGTTCCTCTATGTCTGTAGAGGCGTGCTGAAGGCTGCAGCTGGATGGCTTTAGACAGGTCACTCAGGGCCTCTGTGATACGGCCCAGCGGTGAAAGGATCTGCACACACACACACACACACACACATACTGTCACAGCAGCACCAGAGAAACGCCTGGCGTCGGTGTCAACAGTCTGGGGGAGGAATCAAGACGGAATGAAGGAATGTAGGAATGTTTGTGGCTCTCTATCTGCATGAGTGTATCTCTCTCTCTGCCCATCCCTTCCCAGGCTTCCCAGACTGGAAGGCTTCCTCCTCCTCCACGTCGCCCTGCCTCTCCTCGATGGCAGTTCTCACCTCTGCCCTCTGCTCGTACACCTCAGGCCTGCTGGGCTCCAGGGCAATGACTCGGCTCAGCTCGTAGAGCGCCAAGTCAGCATTCTTTATGTCCTGTAGGAGGGGGATGAGAAATGGGAGGTTGGGGGAGGGGGCACACAGTTAGCACTCAATGTAAAGTTGGTGTTGTTTTATATTGTTTATATGTCTATTTTGGTGTCGTTAATAAATACATAAAAATCATTGTTTATGTTGTTTTATATGTTCATATTGTTTCTTATTTGTCCATTACACTTTCAGTCATTTCTTTGTTATCTCTTATCTTTTTCTTCTGCTGCATTTCTCAAAATTTCCCCTCCTGGGGATTAAGAAAGTGTTATCTTATCTCATCCTTGAGCAGTCACTTCTGTGTGGAGCACCCCAAACCCCCGATGTCGTCAAACTCAGCTTTCAAAATCCCTCCGCGAGATCGTCACCCACCTGCAGACTCTTCTTCCCGTACGCTATCCCTCGTCCGTAGATGGCACTGACCAGCTCTGGGTCCCCCTGTTGGGGAACAGCCACAACAACAACAAACACACCATCAACAACTGCACAAACAGTGCCGCGCCGTATGGACAGACGCCATGGAAAGGGAGTGGGCCCATCTTCCCCTCTTCTACAGCAGGGACTGTTGAACCTGAACACACATACAGTCCGGTCGAGCCCACCCACCTGCAGTAGCAAAGAGAAGTGTTTGATGGCTTCGTCGTAGAGGCCGTTGCCTATGAGAACGTATCCTATTGCTGCTCCCGTAGGTTCCAGCAGCAAAACAAAAACACGGGGGAAAGAATTGTGTCAACAGGGGTTAAAACGCAGAAACACGGAATAAATGCAGGAACACGAAAATCGCTGTGTGGATGAATGAATGCACAAAAAGAACGAATGAACGTTTCTTCCTGGCGGAAACGTACCGAGCTCCTCGTTTGTGTTGAGGTTGTCGACAGGGAAAGGGAACCTTTTCTGCTCTATGAACAGCCTTGCTTGGCTCTGGAGCAGGCGGACACACACACACACACGCAAACACACCACAAAGAGGTTAGTCAGATAAGACCGTATCAGCCACACTGCTGCTTCTGGGAGGAAGAGAAGTGGAGCGGCTTGCTTCTGGGCGCTGAAGAGACTCTGTTGAGAGTCTGTTGTAGTAGGGCGAATATTCTGCTCTCATGTTGCTTTCCTATTTTCTGGGAGGTTTTTATGGTATACAGGCCTGTTAGGAGTTACAGAAGTAGGACGGGTGAAACTTGTGGAACTCACCAGGATCTTCTCAGCGTTGAGCGAGAAGACCGACTGACATGGCGGACTGCTTCCTTCCTCACAGTCCGGGTCCTCCAACTGCAGAATCGATGACTCTGCAGAGACAGTGTGAGAGCGAGAGTGTCACAAACAACCATAACCAAAATTCCCTATGGTACACACTCCACAGAGCTCCAAGCCCACAAAGAAATATGATACACAGGTCTAGAGTCGCCCTGTCACCCTGTGACTTGGTTCAGCAGGTTGGCAGTTTTTATGAATACTCCGTTGACAACGTTTTGTAAAGTTTGAAGTCATTCATTCGCGTTGTTCTTGAATTTAAATCGCCACATTACACTTCCAATTATGCACCTTTAGAACCCACTGCTGCGAGCTGAAGAGTGCACGGTGGGACTACTAGACAACATAGTACAATACGTTCCCTTTCACATTGCAAGCCATTTAAGCAACTTAAGACTACAACAACTGATCTAGCTAAAGCCAGCAAATACAACTAGTTACGATCAAGAAAACCTGCTTCATTCAATTAAATGCTATGGCAGTGACTTAATTGCAGTCAATGGTTCTCCTCTGACCTCTGTCATTGTAAAACGTAACCTTTAGTGCTAGACTAGCGCCTCCAGGGAGCGGTTAGCTGGTTGTCCGTGTTATATGTCAACGGGCGAGGAAGACAGGTTTGACACCCAACAACAGATAGCACTGGTGGCTAGTTAGCTAGCCGCATTCAACACCGAGTACGAGGACGTGGCAAAACTATGGCAAAGAGAGATCCTACCGCAGTCCGCTGCGTACTCTTCCAACTCTGGCGAGCTACAACCATGTTTGTGCAGATCGCTGTTGAAGAAAGTGAGAGTAGATAAGTGCTCAGTGGAAAAGATGGCTCGACTGAAGCAGAGAAGTGAAAGGGCTACCACAACAACACCTCGGCAGGCAGGTGCCATGTTGTGTTTCATGTGTGTAGGTGATGAGAGCGGAAGCTTTGCTCGTGTAGTTCCTTCACTGCCTACGCCCCCTTGCAAATTCCTCAAAACCAATCTGCCAGTTAGAGTTGCAAAAAACTACATCTCCCATGCTATCTGGGACCAATCCAGGAAGTCACCTTCGTCAAGCCGGCAGTTAGGGAGTTTGAACAAGACATAATGGCTAAAGCTGTCTTTCGGTGTGTGGAATGTAGCGAGGACGCGGTCGAGCTTCACAGAGATTACAGTAATGGGATTTTGAAGATAACCATATGCGTGAGTTAACTAATTACCACCTAGCTGAGTGGTAGTGTTGATGCTGTAGTCGTGGATCCAGACACTTTGCCAAGCTAGCTAGCTGTAGGCTATGGCACAATATGCCCCCAAGAGAAAATCTGTGTAGTAAATTGTTGCGTGGTTAATTGGGCAGTGAGAACAGTGTCTTCCTGCTATCTGTTCCTTAACCCCACACACTCAATGTTTGCGGATTCGTTTTACAGGAGTCTTGCAAGAAGCCCGTGGACAAGTACATTGAATATGACCCAGTCATAATCCTGATAGATGCCATTCTATGCAAAACCCAAGCTTTTAGGCACATTCTGTTCAACACTACCCTGAACGTAAGCATTAGTCTTCTGGAGATTGGTGTCTGTCAGAGTGCTACACAAACCTTTTACAATCAACGCAGAGAAACGAGGATGCCTCACAGTGTGTGTGCGTGTGTTCCTATTCCCTCCACAGATCCACTGGAAGTTGTGTGTGTTCTGCCTGCTATGCGAGGCCTACCTGAGGTGGTCTCAGCTGCACGTATCTGAGCCCAGTAACAGCGACCCCTCGGACATCATCAGATACACCAAGGAGTGGAACTTCTACGCCATGTTTGGCCTGGCCACTCTTGGTAATAATAAGACTTCTGCCACAGTACAGGGTTTGGCTCCATTTAAGTCTCACATATCAAACATGTGAATAGATCAAAAGTCTGATGGGGGAGTTGTGTGTAAACGGGGCATCACACTTTTCTTTCTGTTTCCTAATTATCTAATGAATCGTGTTCATGTTTCCAGCCCAGAGAATCAGTGATATCCCCCTAGAAGTTTAGTTTTTCTGGGAACTGAGATTAGCGTCCATGTGGTTTGTGACACTGGCCCAATTCCTTTTTTTTTTTTCTTTTTTTAACTTAAGGAAGATTCATGCACCAAATCACAACGTTTCTACATCAAAAAGACTTGAGTTCTGTTCTCGTCCCTGTGCGTGGGCAGAGCTGTGTGTGTTCTGCGCGGGGGTGCTGTGCTTGCTGTGGTTGTCAGGGAGGCTGCGTTGCCGCGGCGCCGAGACGGCTCGTCTGCTCCGAGCCCTGATGCTGTCCTCCTACGGCAAGGTCCTGCTTGTCCCCGCCGTCATCTGGGAGCACGACCATTCCCCGCTCTGCTTCACCCTCATCAAGCTGTTCGTCCTCACCTCCAACTCCCAGGCCATCCGGGGTAGGCAACTCTCCGGGCAAACTGTTTGAAGGCTCTGCTCGTCTGGGTTCCCCCAGATGGCAGCTGTCCCCGTCTGAAACTCGAAACGTGAAAGCTGACACGGGTTTGATATTTTGTCTCTCCCTTCCCTGTGCCTCCCCTGTCTCTCCTACCTGACCCCCCCACCCCACACCCCCTTATCTTTCCAGTAATCCTAAACTGTAGCAGGAGGCTGTCCCTACTGGCGGTGTGTGTGGGCCTGCTGTGTGAGACCGGCTTGGCCCAGGCTTTCCAGAAGGTTCCCTGGAGCCTCCAGGACACCCTGGCATTGCACTGACTTCTGACCTGCCGCAGCCATTCCCTGAGAAGGGCTTACAATATCTTTTGATTGGCTGATAGGCCTGAAAGGAACTTTTTTGATTGTCTGGTTTGAATCCTTTTAAGGTCTTCTCATACTAGAAGCGAGTGGCGTGTGTTCCCTTAGCTTCAGCCACCTGCCACAGAGCCAACAGCTGACTGATATGGGTCAGACTGCACTATCAAGCAGAACCCAGTGGACCAAACTCCAGAAATAACTCTGCCTGTCTGGAATTTGCCATCTATTTGAATGAATGTTCCCTTGCTGAGTTAGTCTGGGAGGACAAGAACCATACTCCCTGGATTGTCACAAAAAACATCACTTAATGAATGAACTGTGTGCACCTACCTACGTGCAAGTGAGTTAATGCAGGTCTGCTAAACTGTGAGAGAGAAGAAGGACCTAATTGATCCAACAACAGCCTCTGTGTCTAGGCCTCGAGCCTGGCTGGTGAGCTGCCATTCCGGAGGTTACCTGAAGTCAGAAATGTAAAAAATGTCTACTTTTACAAGTTGGTGGGCTGTGAATGTAACATTTGTGTGTGCGCGCTGAAGAGCTTGAGGGGCTAGTATAAATGTGGAATTCCACAGGTATTGCCCTCACCCTGAATCTGAACTGTGAAAGAGGGCAATGTTCGCTTAGTTATAATCTTGCTGTGATTAACGCAAGTAGCCGAGGAATGATGAACGTGTGGAGACAGAGAGAGGTGACTTGACGTGCATGTCCATGGATAACTGATCGTGTGTTGGGAAGTGCATAACTCCTCACCAGAACCAGATGCAGAGTTTCACCTCACTGGGGGAAACGAACATTCTCTGAAAACGCTTTTGTTCTCCTCAAACATGGTCCTCCGTGTCCATATGATCTATACATAATGTACTTTTATTTTATTTGGTGATATCTGTAATTGTGAAAGACAGCATTTTTTCTACTGTTTCTGCCTGTGTGAATTCCTGCCAGATGTCTGTTTGAGAGGAATGCTAGGATTCATAGTGAACCCACAAGATGAAACAGCTCATCAGATCACATGGGGAACACTCCAGCTTGGAATGTTTGGTTTGGTGTTCTGAGGTTCAGAGTTGGGCCCTGGTTGGAACAGTAGAGATGCTGTTGCCAGTGTAAACTTGTGAACCCCTTCAAACTATTTATCTTAAATGAGCATCTGATTTATGGTCCAAAATATCACAGATTGAGTTCAAGTTAATAACTATACTACTATACAGTACACAATATCCAATACATTTTCACTGTATAAACAGACATTGTTGCCGATGTAGTAAACATTTAATGAATATCTGTGGATTTGTCTGCACATTGCTGTGGTACAAAACGTCATGTTTGGTGCATACCTTTGCATTTCTTACCTGTCTTGACTTACTGAAGTGTTAAGTTGGACTGTAAACTATCAGCACCAACTCTAGTATAGCTTAACTGTTACTCTAAGATTATTTATTTTACTGCACTGCTTCGAGTAAAGCTTTGGATGACCTTGCACTCAAATACTCTGGATAGGATACGATCCTTAATGAAATCGGCAAGGGTCTAAAACAGGCTGTAAGATTGAAAAAGTTAGTTATTTGATCTGTGCTCAAGCTTGTCTAAGCCTGCCCATTGCTACCCATGCTGCTTGTTTTGGTGCATCCATGGTGGTAGTGATTCTGCGGTGCATCCATGATGATGGTGGCAAGTTGTACAATAGCTAAGCTGGCCAATCCCATGGTGAGTGACGCATACCTTGGATTTGCTGTCAATCAAGATTATGTTTAATCTGCTGCGATCTCCTAAACAGGTGCTTGGGCAGGGAAGACAGAACCACATTCCAAAAGGGCAGTACTGAATGTGTTAGCCAATATTTACACACACACAATCTGTTTAGCGCACATAATCTGAGGACTAGTGTCCTGTGTCTGTATTAAGTCTGGGAATGGGTTCACCAAAAATGACATTCAGATAGAGAGCTAGATATTTACACCACCAGTGACAGAGCCCCAGAGCTGAGGCCTGCTACTGTTCAAACAGGGAACGATGCTCTACATTCAGCTCAGGAAACTGTGCTTCCAGGAAACGCAGAACTAGGGCAACAGTCGCGAAGAGTAAGGACATTCTCTCCTTTTTAGCTTTTTCTATTGGGTCACGCCTTGTTGCTCCAGAAGAAAGAATTGTATAACAACTATTTTAAAAAGACGTTTGTTTTCACAAGACCTTATCAAGCTGAGGATATTCATTGTTCGTCATTTATTAACACAATTTGTGTAACTATTACATAGCATAAAAACAATCTTCCAATAACAGTAGTATGGTCGTTAACTGAAAAACAACAAACCAACATGAGGAACAGACTGGAAAAACAACCCCCTTGCAGGTTGTATGGATTCTCTCATCCTAATGAAATCAGAAGTACTTAGAACAGCTCAAAACATATCCACTGACTGAATGGAGGAGGAATGAACCAAAGTTGTAACTGACTACCCTCACGTCACTAACGGACGTTTTAAACACATGTTAACATCCTCTCCCGCCCCCCCCCCCCCCCCCCCCCTCCCACACACACACACAAGGAGATGGACAAGATGATTCCTTCCTTAGAATTTGAACTCACGCACATATTCAATAGTTTGACAACATGAATGATTCATGCGGAACTTCCTGAAGGCCTCCAAGACCTTCTGCCTGGCTGCAGATCCTGATTCTACAGCAGTAAACCCTGTCAGAACAGAGAGCCACACCCTGCACTCCAGCCCTCGGGTGGTAGGGGTGGGGTACATTTCAGACTGCTCCGCATAACTGATAATGGGAACTTTCTTTTGCTGGTGAACAACCTCTTTTTTTTTTTTTTTTTTTTTTTTTTTTAGGGGTTTTTATTTTCGGTGGGAATCAAACATTTTGCGGAGTTGGGTTTACAGGAAAGCTCCTGTACGAGATGCACCATATTTGCTTGTCGCAGATGCTACCAAAGCTCTGGGGTTTGGAGAGAGACGACAGCAATAGCCAATGGTCTGAGACCACATGGCATAAAGGCACTAATAGCAATTAGCGTTGGGAGGGACGTTTTTGTGTAGTGTTACAGACAAAGGTTTAGGACTGACAGGTGTCCTGTAATACTGACTTTCACAATGAGGGGCTGGTGTTTGTAGTGTGTTAACCTGCATGCCTACATTAGGCTAAAGACTCAAAAGCAGAAGGATGTATACATGTCTGGAGAGTGCCACACAAGGTTCCGTAGACATTTTCTTTCAGTGCTCCATTTCGATTTGGGAATATTTTTTTGTTGCAGCATCTGGCCTACAGGCATGCTCCATTGTCAAACTGCATTAACAGTCAAGAGAACCGACTACACTACCCAGAAGCCTCTGTCTGAGGCTAACCCTGGAAGGTTCCACATTCTTCAATAGAGACATCACATCATACATGTGTTAGTAGCCAACAACTAGGCTGATGGTGGGCAAAAAGCCAACTTGGCATTTCAAGCTTTCTAAACCACAACACAACTGTGTGGTAAAACACCTTGAAATCCAAATACTATAAACCAGGATGAGTGCGTCATTTTGACTCTTTGGTTCGAGTACCACAATCACCCAAAAATGTGGACTGTTTTTTTTTTTCTCCCACACACAAAATACCAGGATAAGCACAAGTTCACCTTCCGGGATGCAATTTCAGAATGAACATTGGAGTTGATTCACCTTGTAATGACGCCAAGTGCAGTCACCTAAGCTCTCTGGGTAAGACTATGGAAGACTGTCTGGAAACATAGCCAAACAAACAAAATAAATATCACAGATCATATATGGGAGAATAACGTATAGACAGGAGTTAGAAAGGGTACCCTGTGTCAAGTTGTTAAATGTCTACAAGGATTTGAACAATATACCCGGTTTCCGGTTGGTTACTCAGAACCAGGAAGGTCCCATGAAAGTTAAGCTAGTTCATCCTAAACCCAGATCTGCCTGAGGCCAAGTTTGTTGTTTTCCCACAGAGAAACCGCGTCCAAAATGAACGACATCTGTGGTATGAGAAAGTGGCTAGGCTACACCTGTGTCTGAGATAGCATCACCATGGGTGGAGAAGCAAAGCTCTGGGGCCTTGGGGGGGGGGGGGGGAACAGTCCGGTGCTGGGTCAGATATGTGCGCTTCTCGTGGGCTTGAAACTTGTTCCAGATGTGAGAATGTTTCCAGTATTTGTAAATCACATTTCTCCCAGCGCTTTTTTCTCTGGCCGATGCAAAAGGCAACCACTTCTTACCCTGGAGTTGGAGGTCCCCATAACCTCTTGCTAGCTGACATCTTCTTGTATGGATGAGCAACTGGAGGTCGCCCTCCATCTCAAACCTGTTCAGGACTGGACCAAAACTGGCAGCCTCTTTCAACCGAGCCATACTAAAAAAACTCTAAAGTTCATCCAAGTAAATACACGAGAGATAACATTTTTCATTTATATAATATAATAAATAATCAACCTTTGTTTATATCTTTATATGAAAAGGTCTGCCAAAAAAGAAAAAATAAGGGGGGGGGGGGGGGGGTTATATAAGCCAGCATGTACTGCAGCGAGCTCTTTATAAAGAGCATATTGCCTCTATAGGTGTGGAGCTGTCGAAGTCTGGAGGTCCACAGCTCAGCTCTTCTCAGTCTCTCTAGTCAGGTGGAAGGTAGATAGGTAGCTTCCATATCTTCTCCTTCTAAAGGCCTCAGGGAAGATGGACCAGGCAGGATATAACAGGCCACCTCCTGCCTTCTTTGAGGAGAAAGACCCGGAGAGAAAGACCACCAGGAGAGGAAAGCCTTCAGAACTCCAACCAGAGACCTCTCCTTTCTCTTAAACCTCCCTTGCTCTCCATGTCTCACTCCCTTCTCCCCCGCATCCCCCCCTTACCTCCCTCCCTCCATCTCTCCATCTCTCAAATAGTCACATGGAAGGAGTCCTGCAGCCAGCTGTCCTTGCTGGTCCCGTTCTTGGGACTCAAACCCTCCGTCTCGAGGCCCTCCCCTGGGGGCAGGGCCTCCGTAGGGGTGGTCCCGGAGGCCTCCTGGTAGTACTCGTCCTCCTCGTCGAAGTAGCCGTTATCCAGGCCGCCGGCGCCAGCACTCAGGTCATGACAGCTGCCTTTGTACTCCTGGATGGACTCGTGCAGGGACCAGAGCTGGCACAGCAACGACATGTCCTGCTGCCGCAAACCCACCTGGGAGCAACAACAACAAGTTAACAACAACGAGTTAGGCGTTGGTTCAGAGTTAGGCATTGGTTCAGATTTACCGGCGTTCAACCAGTTGGTTTATCACAGATGCTGGCTGAGAGGAACAGCCAAAAGGATTAGTCAGTCATCATTATAGGATCAGTGCCAGGCCAAGGAACTTGGTGTTGTGCGTGGGTTTTATTCCCTATCCAGTGTGACAAGTGTTGGGAAAGCTTTTGAGGTGAAAGTCAAACAGGAATATCTGGATGAGGGTGGGATGAGGGGCGAAATTGGATGTAGCGGTGGGGACTCACTGGTTGTCATGAAAGTGACTAACACCAATCCCGTGAGCTACAATTCACCCGCATTTCACGGTTGCAAAATCATTATGCCAGCTGTCAAGCTATATGACAGTGTGTACAGCCAACTGTTTTATTTGACGGCACCAGGCTGACAATTGAAGGTTGGAATTCAGATCAAAGCAAGATCTCGTGATTCAGCCCAAACAGCTGTTGCTCGCCCTATTTACACCCGTTAAAAACACAACCCCTCAAGCAAGCTTTTCCAATTGTGCAATAAGATTTTCTTTACCATTTCTTTCCGTAGGAGAGCCAAAGCCGCATCAAGGTTGGCCGGTTTGTTTGCCAGCAAATTATCGGCGTTGTTTCGCCCTCGGCTCAGGTCGTCTTGGATCATGGTCTTCTTTGCGTACATCCTCTCCATGTCTCTCCAAGACCCGCCGCTTGAGTTAAGCAGACCGCTCAGGCTCTTCGGCAGTGGGGGTAGCCCCTCGATACAGGCCAGTGTTCCGCCCGCAGTACCGTTCGCAGATTTCCCGTTCATCGTGGTGTCTTTGTAAAGCAAAAGCAACACCAAATGTTCGAGACGTTAACAGTAACTTGGCGTCGATTTAAATTACAACATTCGTTAAAGTAAATTCGTTTTTCTATCGAGTACCATGCAACAGTCGATATTCTTTGCTGACCGAAACGCAGTAATCCCCCTCACGGGCTCTAGCTGACTTGCACTTCCTGTCTCTTTAGTTCCAGGCTGATGGGGCGTCTCCCTTGGTGACAGACATGAAACGGCTGGCTGAATATTCATAACTTTTGTTAGATTTGTATTGGACACAGATCACTAATTGTGTATACGTGTTCTGCATGATATTTAAATAACATAATGTAACAGACCCTGACTGTCACTTATCATGAAGTCCACGGGACGCAGGCTAATCAAATGAATGACTATACAGAGGCAGATGTAGCAAAATACAGTACGTTTTATTTAATAAATATCTGGTCACTGATGAATAAGTTTACAAACAATAATACACACACTGCCATCAAAGTAGTTCCCCACCGGGTTATACAGGCTATGAGTAACCAGTAACCCCACAGTCTGACCAAACCAATCCCCAATATCAATCAACACGATCTGGATTATAACACTGCAAATCACACAAAACACTCAATGCAAGTAGGCTAACACCGAATCCAGAACAACGTGATATGACAAACTTAGACACACTCCACACAAATGTGTTTGGGGATCTAAACACAATGTCAGAGGTAATCACAATGGTTACACCAGCCTAATATATCCAAAGGCTGGGAGCACCCAGATGGCAGTTAACTAAAAATAACACATTCATACAAACAAAAGGAAACAACGATCTAAAAGAAATATGCTGGTAGCTCTCACAGTCTATGATTACGAAAACAAATTAAGGTAAGGGAAAACAGTGGTCACCCTATTTCCTGGATAAGACACAATACATGAATACTTGCACATAATATTCACAATGAAAACTTTACATGGTTGAAACAGTCAGAAACTATGCTTACGACTTACAGGACGATGCGCCAGCACAAACACGACCCACAGTCTGCAATCAGGTCTTCCTATGTCGCTGCAGTGACAGATTTAAATGTTTGCGTTAACCAAGCGCTTTTTACAAGTGTTACACCACAGCTAGCAAACTGATACAAGTGATCTGTATAGTAATCCCCCTGACAACAGATAAATGAAACCTACCAGTGTTCCTCCGGCAACAGACAACCACGGGCAACAAGCGCCAAACAATTCAAACAATTTACTCAGTTGGGTGGGAACGACGTATATATACACCCCACCCTTAAGAGGGCGTGCCCAATGCGCTGCAAGTCAGCCCTACCACAATAAGAAATACAAAGGAAAAACAACATCAAGAGCCATATATACATGCGAATGTTATATGAAATTAAATGTTATATGAAATTACTTCACTGCAGGAAATATTGTGCAAGTCATATTTTAGCAATGGAAGCATGAAAGAAAGAAAGAAAGAAAGAAAGAAAGAAAGAAAGAAAGAAAGAAAGAAAGAAAGAAAGAAAGAAAGAAAGAAAGAAAGAAAGAAAGAAAGAAAGAAAGAAAGAAAGAAAGAAAGAAAGAAAGAAAGAGAGGGAGAGATAGAGAGCGAAAGAGATAGAGAGCAACTCCGCAGACCACGTACGTTGTATCGGTACAATAGTCATTTTGGTGGTAAGACCATTACAAAAGAGATTGTGTGCAACAAAGGTGTCAGCCTCGGAGACAGATGGTGAGCCTGTCTCTTCAACAACAACAGCCCTGGAGACAAAGAGGCAAAAGAACCAAACGCACACAGGCACACGCTAGCCACACACCGGCAGATGTCAAAAACGTACCCTTTGTTACTGTATGCCCTTAGAAAAAAAACTCCAGTTCAGCCACTTAGCTCACACCAGTAGAATTATCTCCAATTATATAAATTGTCGGATGGTGAGTCCCTTTTCAAACGACATTGAGGCCTTCTTGCATGTGATTCTGAAGGTCTCTTAAAGCAGAGTCAAGGACACTGCACCTCTAAGCCTTCATGATCAACATAAGTGCTGTAGTTGCTTTTTTGACAGGCTGCTCAAGATGAGGAGATTAGGCCAGTGAATGTACCCCCCGGGACATCATTTAAATATGTGTCAGTGATAGCATGCAGCCAGCTCCTAATCTGAAACATTGCTCACTTCTCCAGATCCCTCTCTCACAAAGAAAACACATCCCATAAGTGGCTGCCACAATCTGTAAATGTAGCAGACCCCCAAAGAGAGGTACACCAACCCAAATGAAAACAAACACAGAATATGAATTACACCATGGGGCATATTCACATGCAAATAGGTCCTCATGGGCGTGAAAGGGCTAGAATTGTTCCAGAACAATATTCATAGAAAGCAGGATCGCTGTCTGGCACTTAAGCTGTTGGAGACACAATGCCACCGAGACGACTTGAGGATGTGCCTTGTATCAGGCAGAAAGAAGCACAAAGACATGCAAAAGAGAAAACTCAAACAGGCCTGTGTTGAAAATAAAGCTTTTTACTTGACACAAGACCAGTATGTACACACATATTTCTCAACGACGTGTTCCTTTAACCTTGTCGTAGTTAGTTACCGACTGCTCTCTTGCTCTAGAGTGCGATGCCTTTGGGGAAATGGAAAATCTATTCAGGAGCATCTGAGCATGACCATGCATTGAAGTATATGTGTTTGAAAATGATGTGATCTTTCCAGACAATTAACGGAGCACCGTGAGATGACAACACAGCACTTAAGGCTGCTTTATTGATCCCAAATAGGCTGACTGACTTTAAAGAAAGAACTGTAGGCAAACACATCCATTCGAGTAGAACGTTTATTTCACAACATTTTATTTTCAAGTAAAACTGGACTAAAATATGAAAGGTAAAATAGCATTCTAGTTTTGTATCAAGGCAATGAATCCAACACAATCAGTATATCTTATTCCTCCAACATATAAATACTTTTTTTAACGAAACAAACAGGCACCTTAAAACTATGGTAAATACATTTTAAAGCCTGAAGAGAAACTGACAACATAACATTAAATAAAAGATTAAAAGGCATCATGTCTTAGTGTTGTGGTTCAGAACAGCATAGAATAGCGTCACAGTACCAAATGACCGAGGTCACCCAACGCCCTTGTCACACCCCAACTGAACGCGGAATGAATTCTCAAAACTGGGAAGACTTGAACCACAAGCAGGTGTGAAATACAATACTGCCTGATCAGCATCACAGCCTGTCAGCATCACCCCTCCAAACTCTGCACCACAGCAAGTTTAAAGAGGCTTTACAGATGGGTTTATATAGCCAAAAGCACTTATTTTATGAGAAAGTACACCAAATATTATTTTTGAATGATTGCTTGTGTCCACCACTAAGTAAAAAAATCAGTCACTGCATTTTTTTTTTTTTTTAAGCACCGGTTGTTACTAAATCAGTGATTTCTAGTCAGGGGTTATAAAAATGTTTTTGTCCCCACTGGTCTCTCGCCGCGAGAGATGGGAACTAAGAGCATCATGATGTAGGAGAAACAGATCTCAAACGGAAGGTACAGGGACTTGGGATTCAGCTCTATGTGGTTAAAAAAGATATAGTAGCAAATCCTTCACATGTCCACATTTACGGCATCCAACAAACCAATAACATGGCAGTCAGTGCTTTGGTCCTATTGAAAAGTCCCTGAGCTGGGTGATAAAATGCCACGGCTGTGTTTCTTCCTCACGCTGTTCTCCATCAGGACAGACAGGAGTCTAGATGTTCATTGATTTTGGCCTCCGGCACCTTGACTTGGCACACTGGGCAGCTTACTGTCAGGCTGCTGGAAGCCCCACCGCTGGCCTGGGCAACAGGGGTGGAGGTGGAGGGGGCTGGACCTGGGGCTGGACCTGGGACTGGACCTGGGGCTGGACCTGGGGCTGGACCTGGGGCTGGACCTGGGAGGGCTGGACCTGGGAGGGCTGCCCTTGAGGCTCCTCCTTGTCTCCCGTCCCTGGAGGTGGTGGTAGATAATGAGGAGGAGGAGGATAAAGATTCTCCCATGGTCTTCCGGAAGAAGTCGAAGATGTCGGCGGAGGTCCGGTTGTCCCAAGGTCTCTTCCTGGAACTGATGCCCCCGGATTGGCTGGTAGGGTCTCTGGTCTGAATCTCCTCAGGAGGTTTTGACACAGTGGAGGAACCAGCTGCACTCTGAGATGTCCAAAGGCTTCTGGAGTTGAATAGGTCCTGAACAGACTTCTGTTTGGTCTTTGGTAACGTGTCCATGGGCTTGGCCACCTGTCGGCTGGGTTTGGTAATCCTGACGGGGGAGCCATTGATGTTGACGAAAACCCTGGTGTTGCTGACGGACTTCTTCATAGGCGGTCTCTTGCTTGAAGGGGCACTGGGGGCTCCACCTGCTGGTGAGCTTGTGTTACTACTCCTGATGGGGCTTCTTCCATTAAGCCATCCAGCGGAGCCTACCGTTTTATTGGCTGACAGGGCTGGGGGGGACATCCGGGGCTTGGCTGGGGAGACTGGGGGGAAAAGTGCTGGTTGTGTGGGGCTGGGCCCAGAGGGTTTGTTGGTGGATGATGAGGATGACGATTGAGAGCTTCCACCCAGCAGGAAACCTTTGCCGCTGAAGGGGATGATATTCCTGATGTCCTGTAAACCAGAACCTAAGAGTAAAATAAATAGATTTTAATCAAAAAAGGCTGAAATACACTCAGTGAGACATGGCTTAAACAGAAGATATTTGCATAGGTGGCTGCCAACATTCAGTACTTGCGTTAAATGCATGCACTAGGGGGCAGTGTCGCATTTGCCAGGTAAAACAAATTACACAAATCAAAGAAGAAACACAGAAATGGAAACTCAAAGACAAGTGGAAATGTTATTTTTCCACCCTTATAGATCACATCACCGGTCATAATATACAACTATTCATTTAATTGTGTAGAAACAGATAAGAGAAGGCACTGCAAGAATGCATTGGGTGCTTTTGCCGTTTGTTTATACTTCCCTGCTCAGCCAATCAGCGTTTGACGCACAGGGGCACAGATACGTGCTACATGTCGTTTTTTGAGGTGTGTGCATAAATGAGGTTTCAAACCGACCTGCTGTTGTGCTGGAGGGCTTCCTGCTGGCTGTGGGCTTGGTTTCGGAGCCCTTCTTGCTGCCCTCTCCCTTGGCCTTCCCCTTCTTCCCGTAGCCCTCCGGCTCCTTCACCTTGGTGTACGTGCCCCCGCAGCTGCTCTGGTGGCCCCCCCACCAGGGGTCCAGGCACGAAGGGGCCCGGTTCATGGCCCTCTTCACGTAGCCGAAGAAGGGCTTGCGGTTCTGGCATGGGCCATCGCAGCGCCACCAGTGCTGGCGGTACAGGTCCACCTCATCGTTGAAGGTGTGGTACACCTAGAGGGACGTAAACAGATTCCATGTCAGAGTTGGTCTATGGAGTATCTTCTTTTACTAGTAGAGGACTGTGTCTTTTGTGGTCATCCACAACCTTGTTTGAAGTCGTTTCCATGGTTCAAATATTCTATTTTTAAGTTGTCTACTAGTCCTTGGCTATGACATTTGCAAAGACTGATTCAAGAGTCAAGTGTCAGCGACATCATGCAAGTGATGTCACAGATGACAAACAAGCAGAATGGAAGCTTACGGTGATCTTAGTCCCAGTAGCCTGGTTGATTCTGTCCATGTGCTTGCAGAACTCTGGCCCATGTCCGTCCCTGTCTCGATTGTTCTGGGTCACGAACAGCAGAGCGTGAATCATCTCATGAAGAAGCGTCTGAAATCAGAAAATTATATTTATCAGATGACTATACCACTTTAGATACGGAAATTTGTCAAAGACCTGGTCTCAGGCATTATCAATCACTTAGACAGCTGACCAACAGAAAACCCCCAATGATCCTTTCCCAGTAGATATACAACATCAATAGACACGGTTAGGAAGCATTTATAGTGAGGAGTGTGTTTAACCGGTTATATATAGCACCAGTTATCTAGCCTGTCATATAAACCACTCAGTGAATCAGTAAATACTCAGTAAATACTGATCATTTGAGTTTGTGAGCTGATCAAGGTAGGTCACCTGGACAAGATCCCGTCTGGGTCTAAGCTTCAGTAACGGCTCGCTGAGACGTATGGAACACAGTCCACCTCGACCCTCGTAGGAGCACACACCTGCACATCTGGCAAAAGAGAGCAGGACTTAAGGATGTCGATAGTAAAAAATGACCCCTGGTCATCACATTCATCTTCCAGGTAGGTTAGGACAATATTTTGACCCGAGTATGACATTTAAGAATCTACAACTCACAGAGTCATCCTCGGGCTCCATTTGACCTCCACACCGCAGAGTTTCCCCCAGAAAAAGGTGTCATTGAACTCAAGGAACATGGACCTCACATCGGGGTTGGGGTCCAGCGTTTCCCATGACTCGTCCACGATAGACATTGGCCTCTCGGGGTCGACACGCGGACGCGAATACGGGATGACACTGCTCCTGCCAGACTCAACTTTTCGCTTTTTGCTGCTTTGTCCAAAACTGTCTCCTTCATCACTTAGTGTGGATCGGGACGCCTCGTGGTCAAACTGCTCCTGCAGCTGAATGGCGAGCAAATAATCTTCGTCCATGTTCAACAAAGGATGACCAGATGCCCACTTCACTCGTTCAGATTATTATTTTTCGTGATGTGATAGTGATCTAACGTTTATGACTGATGCTAGCACTAGCAGCACAGTTGTCAAGCCGAATCAATCGAATCAGTCATGTCGACCCAGTGATTGTGCCTTTCGAGCCCTGTTAACCCTAATATCCAGTTTATATCCATCCATCTCAGTATAGTTCACTTGCTGGCTAGTAAGTTATCAGTTGACCCGTTAACGGAATTAAGCTAAAGACCGAAGCTTTAAGTTGCACTACCCGCACCGTCCCCTTTCTTTCAAATTGCTGCACTGTTCCTGTTTACGTAGGTTCGGTGACATTCCAATTCAAAACGTCCCTTCGCTCTGATTTCCTATTTATAAATAATATTCATACATAACGTGATGCAGTGTGTAGTTCATAGGAACAGCTAACTATAGACCCAAACGAATTCAACAGAAACAAATGACCTAACGCTAAATATATCTAAATAAAATAGCTGTTACAATACATAAACAAGAACATAGGATAGTGACCATTTTTGGAATTGGAATTTAACCAGTTTTTGCAAATAACTGTTGTCCAACTAAAACCATCCACGGAAGTTTACAAAACAATTTACTAGTATATTTACTGATCCCTAATTAACAACAATTATTGTCAATAGATTCTTATAGTATGATTTATTTGTTACAAATTTCAGTTATCTTATCAAATATATGTTTGTGCAACCAATTCTTGATGTGTCCCCATGTCATTTGTTGGCCATCTATTTTCCCAGATCATGACGTTTCAGGGAGTAAACCCGTGATGTTTCCTGTATTGTTGAAGCTCTCAGTTGAGTTGCAGTGGTGAAGCGTCATCGTTTTGTCTGTTATAGTTTCCTTGAAACATTTTTTTGTGTTAAATAGGCAAAGATAAAGTATAAAATATGACCGACACAGCTGGCAGGCTGCGCAAGCAGCTAGAATCAGCTAATTTCGACCCTCAAAACTACGTAAAACAGCTGTCACAACAATCCGATGGAGACCGAGATTTGCAGGAGCACCGTCAGAAAATACAAACCCTTGCTGACGAAACGGCTCAAAACCTGAAGAAAAATGTCTACAAGAATTACAGACAGTTCATTGAGACTGCTAAAGAGATCTCGTATTTGGAAAGTGAAATGTACCAGCTGAGCCACATACTAACTGAGCAGAAGAGCATCATGGAGAGCATAACGCAGGCCCTGCTTTCTACCGACAAGGACGAGACGTCCAAAGAGATGCTGGCCGCCTTCCCTAAGGAAACGGAGGAGGTGAAACAGAGGACGCTTACCACGCTGCTGGAGAGAGTGGAGGGCTGCAAAAATATAATGGAAACACCCGGGAGATACCTGGTGTACAACGGTGACTTGGTCGAATATGACGTGGACAGCATGTCCTCCATTCAGAAAGTGCATGCCTTCCTGATGAATGACTGCCTCCTCATCGCCACATGGCTAGCGACCCGCCGAGGCACCGAGAAATATAAATACAACGCACTTTATGACCTGGAGAGCTTCGCTATCGTCAACGTGAAGGACCACCCTCCAATGAAGGACATGTTCAAGATCCTCATGTTCCCCGAGAGCCGCATTTTCCAGGCGGAGAACAGCAAAGTGAAGAAGGAGTGGCTGGAAATCCTGGACGAGACCAAGAAGAACAAAGCGACCAAGGACAAGCACAAGAAGGAGGAGGAGGTCCCTCACTCTCCAGTCAGACCGGAGCCCTCCTCGGTTTCCACCAACCCCTTCGACGACGAGGAGCCCGTCGACTCGGACGAGGCCGTGGACCTGAGCTTGGAGTGGATCCAAGATCTCCCGGAAGACCTGGACGTTTGCATCGCTCAACGGGACTTTGAGGGCGCCGTGGACCTCCTGGACAAGCTCAACGAGTACCTGAAAGACCAGCCCGCCAGCCCCATGGTGAAGGAGCTGAGGGGCAAGGTGGACGAGCGCGTTCGCCAGCTCACCGACGTGCTCGTGTTCGAGCTCTCCCCAGATCGCTCCCTCCGAGGCGGGCCCAAGGCCACCCGGAGGGCCGTGTCCCAGCTCATCCGCCTGGGCCAGTCCACCAAAGCTTGCGAGCTCTTCCTGAAGAACCGCGCGGCCGCCGTGCAGACGGCCATCCGCCAGCTCCGCATCGAAGGCGCCACGCTGCTCTACATCCACAAGCTGTGCAACATCTTCTTCACCAGCCTGCTGGAGACGGCCAAGGAGTTCGAGACGGACTTCGCCGGCAACACGGGCTGCTACTCGGCCTTCGTGGTGTGGTCGCGCTCGGCCGTGCGGACGTTCGTGGACGCCTTCAGCAAGCAGGTGTTCGACAGCAAGGAGAGCCTGTCCACGGCGGCCGAGTGCGTGAAGGTGGCCAAGGAGCACTGCCGGCAGCTGAGCGACATCGGGCTGGACCTGACGTTCACGCTGCAGTCGCTGCTGGTGAAGGACGTGAAGGCGGCGCTTGAGAGCTACAAGGAGGTCATCATGGAGGCCACCAAGCACCGCAACTCCGAGGAGATGTGGAGGAAGATGAACCTGATGACGCCCGAGGCCCTGGCCAAGCTCAAGGCAGGTGGACCCAGGGTGTGCTGGTGTGCTGGATGTGCAGGAGTGTTACATAATAGAGAAGTTTGCGAATGTGTACAGAAAAGGGAGCACTTGTGTGATAGATGTAGAGGAGGGTGTGTGCGTGTGTGTGCAAGGAGAGGATGAGATGGAGGGTAGAGGACCTATATCCTATACAAAACATTAAACCATCCACCCCCCCCTTTCCTCTCTCTCCTTTCCTCTCTCAACTCTTCTCCCTCTCTCTATTTTCCGTCTCTCCCTATCTCTATTCTTCTCCCTCTCCTCTATCTCTCTCCCTCTATCTCTATTTTTCTCCCTCCCTCCCTCCCTCCCTCTCTATCTTTCTCATTCCCCTCCCTCTCTCTTTTTCTCTTTCCCCTCCCTCCCTCTCTATCTCCCTATGCTCTCTCTTCTCTGTCTCCCCCTCCCTATCTCAATTCTTCTCTATTCCCCCCCCCCACAGGAGGAGATGCGCGCCTGCGGCATCGCCGGCTTCGACCAGTACACTGGCGACAACTGCTGGGTGAACCTGAGCTACACGGTGGTGGCCTTCACCAAGCAGCTGATGGGCTTCCTGGAGGAAGGCCTCAAGCTCTACTTCCCCGAGCTGCACATGGTGCTGCTGGAGAGCCTGAGGGAGATCATCCTGGTGGCCGTGCAGCACGTGGACTACAGCCTGCGCTGCGAGCAGGAGCCCGAGAAGAAGGCCTTCATCCTGCAGAACGCCTCCTTCCTCCACGAGACGGTGCTGGTGGTGGTGGAGAGGCGCTTCGAGGAGGGCGTGGGCAAGCCGGCCAAGCAGCTGCAGGACCTGAGGAAGAGCATGAGGCCGGTGAGGGTGAACCCGGAGAGCACCATGTCCATGGTGTAAGAGCCCCCCCCCCCCCCCTGGGTCCGTGAGGTGTGCGTCCCACCTCTCTTGTTCATGACTTTGCTCACGGACTGCAGACGATGATCCGAACCAGCTGATTTAGTCATTTCCTCGTTTTTTTGTGTTTCTGTGCTGGATGATACGTGTAAAGGGATGGGCGGGTGGATAACGGTTGATGTTTGAAGCTGTATGTCATCGAAAGGCACCGCTCGAATGCTTGTGTAATAAAAGTGCTGCACTCGCTTACTGTGGTCTCAGGGTCGATCAAATCAAATCAAATGTATTTGTATAGCCCTTTTTACACGCAAGCATGTCACAGAGGGCTTCACATGCGCCCATAGAACTGCCCCTCAACCAACCTAAACCCTCAAGGAAGACAAGGAAAAACTCCCAGAAAAACTCCCACCGGGAGAAAAAATGGAAGAAACCTTGGGAGGAGCAATTCAGAGAGGGATCCCCTCCTCCAGAGACGGTTGGTAAGAGAGAGGAGCAGAACACAAGCTAAACATAGTCATACAGTGTCAATGGGTTTTGAAACACCAAAATCCATTGTTCGGCTTTATAGACGTTGGATGGGACCGGGAAACTCGCTGTTGGCCGTCATGGAGACTGGATTCCGGGTGACGACCTGGTTCAGCGTTGGCAGACCGACGACCAAGCAGGTCCTGACAGCTCAAACCCCCCACACCACAGGGAATGTGTGGGGGGGGGACAGAGAGGAGAGCAGGGATTAGAGAATGCCAGGAGCAGCTAACAGTTACAGTCAAAATAGAATGAGATCCCCACCGGTCAAGTGTGGACTAGTGCAGCAATTTAACAGAGCAAAAAGGGTATTTGATGCAGCCCCACACACCAAAACAACGACAGCCCCCCTCAGTTGGAACATGAAATCTGTTCCAGGGGAAAGAACTCTAAAGTAGGTTATACTTATACGAATAAGGATGAAAACAGCCAGTCCCCCGTTGTCTCCAACTAGTAATAAAAACTATAACAGTAACAATATACAGCAACGGAACTATAATAATAATAATACTAACAATATACAGTAACAGGTTTACTTTATTTGTAACATCTAGCTGGGTCGATCATTGCGGTGTTCCCGGGCTGAGGGAGCCTTGTTCAATACAAGCTGCGAACGTGTGACGATGGTACTAAGTCTTGAATTATGTTCGACCAGGGAGATCGACTCAGAGAGACAAGGGGAGAAATCCGCACAGAAGGACCTTGCAACTTGCATGACAAGATTCAGGATTAATTTAAATCAGATTTTCTATACCAAAATACACGTGCAACCAAAAGATCAAAAGGCAGGGGGATTTTCGAAATCTAGTGTACGATATTGAAATCCACAATCTTCTTAAGGAAATAGTTTTCCCTGTGTTATAAGTGAACATTGTTTGAAAATTGTGCTTGTTTTCGGCGTGAAGAGACGTGGTTTTTCTCTGTACGGATTGATTTCATATCAAAACAAACAAACTTCCCTCTATGACCTTACATTGGCGCACGCGGTTCTGCAATAAATAAAATCGGCCATTAAAGCTCAGCTGCACTCTGGGAGGGCGTGTCCGTCAACAACAAAAGGGAAAAGATTCATTTTCTTCCTTTTAAGGTTTTTAGAAATGTATAATTGGTTGACAGATTGTCACTGTTTGTTACAGGCCCAGGGAAACTAGGTTCTGTTTGGTGGGTGCCTGGATTGAACCTACAGCAGGGTTTCAAGTTCAAGTCTTTTATTTTTCAGGTACACAGAACAACACAAGGTTAGACTGTGCACTGAAATTCTTGAGACAAGACAACGCAAGCACCTGGCATAACATATAAGTACACGGAACATAATTTACATCTATGCTGAGTTTAAATAAGTGAAACTTCCTAAATATACAGATAGCAATAAATAATTGACTATACTAACCCTAATACTAAAAGTTCTTAAATTACAGATAACAATACATTTAGCAGACGCTCTTATCCAGAGCGACTTACAGTAAGTACAGGGACATTCCCCCGAGGCAAGTAGGGTAAAGTGCCTTGCCCAAGGACACAACGTCATTTGACACGGCCGGGAATCGAACTGGCGACCTTCAGATTACTAGCCCGATACCCTAACCGCTCAGCCACCTGACTCCCAAATAGTACACTATACTACCCCTTAATGCACATAAAACCTGTTTCAACCCGACACAGAGTCCATGCACTATCATTTATGGATGACCGTCATTCCATATAGTCTCTTGTTCCTTTTCCACTTAGATCTGCAGGGATGGAGCCTCGAGGCCTTAGATCCCTCCCAGTTCCCACTGATCCTTCCCTGAGCTCCCTTCTCTTCAGTACATCATCAGACTTCTGCCATCCAATTAAAGATGAGAATCCTTCATTCCGGTGTTAAATGTAAATCAGGTGTACAAGTGTTCTGAAAATGGGATTATTGGGATTGTTTAGGATTACATAATCTGAAAATTATTTCTTTCTTTGGGAGCACAGTTTTTTCATGTACGTTTTCAAATCCTTATGACAGGAATTAAGTGGAAGCTGTCACCATGAGTTAATATGATCCTGTTGTAGACATTAGACAGACTACTGTATGTACTGTTCTCTAAATACATCATACACACACACACATATGTACACACCCAGATATTTACTGTTGAGTTAAATGCATGACCATCACATTCCAGTGAAAGCTTGCAGGGTTATGCTTTCCTGAATCTTACTAACATCGGATTTAGAAACGTGGAAGAAGGTGAGTGATCAGTGGATGGACATTGCCAAGACATCTGAAACTAAAGACCCACACGCCAGTAAAAACAAAAATATACACTATTTAATAAGTTCATTCAATTTGATCAAATTGAATAGATCAATACATGTTAGTCAATTGATGACCTAATTATTGGGCACATCAATCGCCTGGAATTCGTCGGATGGGCTTGTAGAATGCTAAGGTATAGTCCAGACTGTTGGATGTGGTATAGCCCCCACAGGCCTGTCAGGCAACAAAGGGCTTCTGTAAATTGATTTATTTTAGGTGAGGATGGGGGTTGTGTGTGTATGTTAGTTCATAGTTGCAGTCCCTCAATGGGATTTGTAGTCTTCTGATAATGTATAGACGATAGTGTGAAACCTCCTTGGAAGGCGCCTTGGACGAATGCGCGTTCGCGGACTACAATCCCAACAACTCCTTTCTCGTGCGCATGCGTACAATTACGTTTGGGAGCTGTCCATAGCAGATAGTGCTGGTCTGTTTTCATTGACCGCTGCTCCTGCGTTCTGTGAGAGCGTCTTTTCACAGACGAACTAACACTATGGACGAAGAATTAAAATGCCCTGTTTGCGGTTCTCTCTTCAAGGATCCTATTCTGCTACCATGCTCGCACAATGTGTGTTTAGCGTGCGCCCGAAATATAATCGTGCAGACCCCGGAGGGTGAGACACCTCCGCATTGCCGAGCCTCCGGGAACTCGGACTATGATTACTTGGACATGGACAAAATGAGCATGTACAGCGAAACAGACAGCGGTTATGGATCATACACTCCATGCCTAAAATCTCCGAACGGTGTAAGGGTGTTTCCACCAACATTGGTGCACCGTCATTGCTCCATTACTTGTCCGCTCTGTCACCGGAGTGTCTCGCTGGACGAGCGGGGGTTGCGGGGCTTTCCTCGGAACCGGCTGCTTGAAGCGATCGTGTCTCGATATCAGCAGAGCCGCGGTGCCGCCGTCAAATGCCAGCTGTGTGATCGCAACCCAGTCGACGCCACTGTAATGTGCGAGCAGTGCGACGTCTCCTACTGCACGCCGTGCCAGCAGAGATGCCACCCCCTCCCGCGGACCGCTGGCAAAGCACCGGCTGGTGCCGCCGACACATGCGCCGGCAGCCGGGGGGCAACCACAGAAACTCCCCGGTGCAACTGTGCGCAAACCGGCGAGCTGTGCGGATCACGACTCGGAGAACTTCAGCATGTACTGCGTCAGCTGCAAGATTCCCGTGTGTTTGAAGTGTCTGGACGACGGCAAGCACGGAAAACACGATATCAAACCCCTGAGCGTCATGTGGAAACAACATAAGGTAAGATAGAAGTCTTATGGTCACAAACATCATTACCGTCCAATCTAGATCACAAGAGCCGGATGACACTTCGGTGAGGTGCTCTTGTGATCTAGATTCAGTTAGCCTATAGGCTACTGAATTGGTGTTAGTCACTCAGTGGAGTATGTCACCAATTGGGATACACTAACAGGGTCAGCTGGGCAGCTTTTCATGCATGTTTTCATTGGAAATTATTAAATGGCCTCCAGTACTGTCTTAGACACAGCACTGTTAGATAGCTGGGTCACCCTGTCTCCATGCAGAAAGTCCCAATGTCCAGCACTAGAGTTTGAGTAGTCTCAGAGCTCTTGGTTGCCCCAAAAGTGGGTGGTGAGTGGGGTTGTGTGTAAATACTTCTGCAATGACCCCCCCCCCCCTTTCAAACAGTGCCCTGCTGTTTACAAGCCCTCCAGCCCCAGTCTCTGTCTGCCTCCAGCTCTTGCTTTGGGGGCTGAGAACGTGTGTGGAAGAGGAAGAGGATATGACTCAGAGCTGTGTACGAATCCTCTCCTTCCTCCTCCTCCTCCTCTTCTTCCTACGCGCTCACACACACACACACACCACCACCACCGGCAAGTTATTACGTGATAACAGACTACTGTGGGAAGACTAACAGGGCTATTACACTGCCTGCCATCCCCTCACAGTTAATAGCAGCCTCGCAGGCAAACATGCCTTTTAGATAGAGCTGTCCCACAACGCCCAAATTCAGCCAACGGAAATTAAGTGTCTGTTTGGCCCAGGGAGTGAAGTGGGTCAGTAATCCCTCACCAGTGCGATTGTTAGTGGGCGCCCTAGCGTCTAGCCGTCTATCACTCATAATCTATCCCTTGCCTCACTCTGCACCCCCCCCCCCCCCCCCCCCAGCCCATACATCTCTCTCTCCCTCATTCAACTCTATCACTCCACTTCACCCCCACCCTCCCTCCCACCTCTCGATAATCAGGTTGTCGTTCCGGACTCACCTTCACCACGCTGCCCACCGCAAATGGGGCGTGAAAATTGCATTTGCCGCCAACAAGCATTTTCATAAGTAACGAGCGTCGTCGACGCGAGACGGCGAGCACTTAGTTAATACGCAGCTCCCGGTTCTGCAGAGGAGAGAGATCGATCCACCGTGTCATCCACTTATCCCTGCCGGGCTTGATGAACACTAACAGAGCACAAAAAGAGAGGAGGTTGGCTTGTGGAGCTCAATGTAGAGAGACAGAGAGAGAGAGAGAGAGAGACAGAGAGAGAGAGAGACAGAGAGAGAGAGAGAGAGAGAGAGAGAGAGAGAGAGAGAGAGAGAGAGAGAGAGAGAGAAAGAGAGAGACAGAGAGAGAGAAAGAGAGAGAGAGAGACAGAGAGAGAGAAAGAGAGAGAAACAGAGAGAGAGAGAGAGACAGAGAGAGCGAAAGAGAGAGCGAAACAGAGACAGAGAGAGAGAGAGAGAGAGGAGAGAGAGAGAGAGAGAGAGAGAGAGAGAGAGAGAGAGAGAGAGAGAGAGAGAGAGAAGGTCGGTGGTCTTTCATCTTGAAAGAGGGAAAGGTGTTTTATTCTGTATTGCAGCTGTCTGTTTTGCAAGTGCCGTTGAAGTGATGCTGTTTCTCTATAGCTGGTCTACTTTCCTGTCTGGAGATGGGGTTTGGAGCTTGGTCTGGGTCTGGCTTTGAGATCCAACCTGCCAGGCATCCTCAACCTCATCCACAACCTCATCTTCAAATACATTTTCATCCACTTCCCAGCGTCTACATCTGCTTCAGCCCCCTCACCATCCTCATCCTCATACCAATCCCTATACCTAGACCTATCCCCATATTCATTCCCTTCCTCGTCCTTATCTAACTTGATATCATCCCTACTGGTCATATTTGTACTCTTTTCGGGCAGCTATAATGACATGGGGGGGGGGGGGGGGGGGCAGCATCTAGCGTAGTATCTTGACGCAGTAGGCAAGGGTCAGGGCGATCTTATGCATGAAATAGGCATAGGCTAACTTTTGCGTTGGAACAGCGACGCTAAGACGCTAAGTGACAACATGTGACCCCTCAGGACAGAGACCAGGCCACCCTACTCCCCTATCCCCGTCCCTGTGCTTAACCTCAAACTCAAGAGCAATGTCAATATCACAATCTGAATCAGAAAAGGTTTGATCGCCATGAAAGTTTGCACAGACAAGGAATTGACTTTGGCAGGAAGGTGCATACATGCAACACATAGGAGTGTTGTAGGATATAGGATATCAACCTCAACCTCATGTTGACAGGCATTAGTGTCAACTGTCTGTCAATAAAGGACATATTTGTCATCAGCGTTCACTCGTCCAGATGGAAGAAGCAGGCTGTTGGGTTAGGGGGTTAAGAATGGGAGGAGATAGGGAGAAAGAGGGAGGGAGGGAGGGGACGGGATGGAGTGGGAAAGAGAGATTATTACTCTGAGATGTGGGTTTTAGATACTGTACAGATGCGTGGCGTAGGCACGAGATGTAGGGCACTGACAGTGGAGACGCCTGCTACTGTCGTTGTGAGATGAAAGAGCTTCCACAGCATCGGCGGCTGACACACACACACCCACACACACACACACACACACGCACACACACACACACACACACACAGACACACACGCACCCTATCTCCCTCAACAAATTAAACCGATGATACTGCGTGAGTGCGTGCATGTGTGTGTGGTGTGTTTATGATTTACTTAGACAGTAACGATGAGCCCTCTCTAGTGGTGTTTAACACCGACTTGCCAATCTCAATTAAAACTTCTTGAACACATCAACTGAGACATAGCAAACATAGCTGCTTTCACAGACGTTAGCGCTTAGCGCTATGAAGAAACGCCATGGTCATGTTATCTTATTTAACAACACGTACACAGGGGACATCCCTGGGCTGCCAGTGATATTCACCCCTCCGTCCCAAATCACTGTGCGTAAAAGAGGCCTAATGACAATATGCATTCACAGCTCATGAATATGCATTTGCAGTTCATGAATATGTATTTACTACCGGATGGACTCAGCTGAGGGGCAGGGTGGAGGGGGATAACAGTCGTGTAGCTTCCTGTGACCAGTGAAGCGGAAACACACTGCGTGGCTATTTAAAGACCACACACACACACATACACACATATGCACACACACACACTATACACTGATTTCAGACTCAGCAGAGTCTTAGCAAGGCAGGCCAGTAGAAGGACAGAGCAGTGGCCGATTAAATATTCAAGAAATGAGATGCAGTGGTACTCCCCCCCCCCCCCCCATCCATCCATCCTTCGTCCCCAGCATCAGCATCTACAGGGGGCTTGACCCCCCCCCCCCCCCCCCCCCCCCCCCCAAGGTGGTTCTGTTCAGGTTCACTCCCACCTGAATGGGTGTCTGCCGGCTGGACCCCTTGGGCGTCTGCCCATCTGGTGGGCTGGTTACCCAGGGACCCGAGGGCACGGGAGAGTCTGGGCTCTCCAGGAGGCAGATGGATCGATGTGTGTATCCCACTGTGGTCTCCTTGTGGTCAGAAGAGGGAGGGAGGGAGGGAGGGAGGGAGGGAGGGAGGGAGGGAGGGAGGGAGGGAGGGAGGGAGGGGAGGGAGGGGAGGGAGGGGGAGGGAGGGAGGGAGGGAGGGAGGGAGGGAGGGAGGGAGGGAGGGAGGGAAGGAAGGAAGGGGGTTGGCTGAGTCGGCTCTGTCCTCTCTCTCTATCCTGCTCTCTCTCCTTCTCCTGTTTGTCTGCAAAAGTGGAGCGGATCCATAGATTTTAGGATGCATTCCTGTTGTGCTATCAAATGACGCTGTCATGCACACACACACACACACACAAATGTTCTATTGTAGTTTATTGTTTAGTACAATAGTATTGTATTACAATAGTAAGCAGAGCAGTCTAACCAGGCAGAGCAGAGCAGACAGTCTAACCCACTGTTAGTCGTGGGTGCCTCCATACAGCAGGTTGGCCTGGCTGCTACAGTTATCATTCTGAGGCACACAGAGAGAAGGCCGCCATTCTTAACCCTCCTGTACTGAAGTATGTTTCTGACATAGCCTCAGAAATGTAGGTTAATGCACTGGATCTGCCGTGTCACTGAATAAAGGCTGCTCTACTGAATACAGGCTGTTCTACTGAATACAGGCTGTTCTACTGAACACAGACTGTTCTACTGAACACAGACTGTTCTACTGAATACAGACTGTTCTACTGAACACAGACTGTTCTACTGAACACAGACTGTTCTACTGAATACAGACTGTTCTACTGAACACAGACTGTTCTACTGAACACAGACTGTTCTACTGAATACAGGCTGTTCTACTGAATACAGGCTGTTCTACTGAATACAGACTGCTCTACCGAATTCGGACTGTTCTTCTGAATACTGGCTGTTCAACTGTTCCACTTAATACAGACGGTTCAACTGAATCTAGCTAGCTCTTCATACCAGATTAAGGCTGGGGTATCTGGGGTCTGGTCAATTTGGTGAAAGGTACTAAAGGAGAAAAGCAGGGGTGATTTTATGTGTGTGTGTGTGTGTGTACAACATGGGCATGTGTGTGTGGATGAGTGCATGCATCATTATCGTAAGTGTGCGTGTCCGAGTGTGTATGCTTTAGTACGAGCTTTCTCGAGTGTGTGTGTGCGTGTGTGTATGTGTGCGTGCGTGTAACTCACTGTGACCAAAGGCGTTGAGAGCCAGAGGTTTTGTGCTCTATATTTAGAGGCAGGAGAGAGTGCTAGTGCCAACCTTCTATGAAGGGTGGACTGTACTGCTATGAACATACCCCCCTGTGTTACCATGGATACATGGCAGCAAGTACTCCTATTATTGCTTAAGATAAAACCTAATTTCCCCTCATAAAACGACTGCATAAAAACCCTGGTTCAAAAGAAATATTTTCAATAATAAAATGAAGTTGCCCTGTAGTTCTGCTAGGTCATTGTTTGTTAACCACACAGTGGAAAACGGTTGATAAAATATAGATATGATAGATTCATTATTCCTTACACATCTAATCTGGATTAGTTTAATTGGATGGGAAGGGTCCATATTTTGCATTTTCATGCATATTAATGTAGCAAACCCCATCAATAATGTATTTGTAGTGGAAGATCATTTTTTGGTATGTAGGACGTTCTCTGCATCCTCTTTACAGTAATATGGCCCCAGAGAAAATGCTTTAATAATGAACACAGCTCTCTGTCGTAACCTATTCTTTAGTGGCTGGTGAGTTGCCTGGCAGAATTAGTGTTGTGCTGGACAACATACTGAATGTGCGTTCAAGTGTTCAATTTCATACACACTTGTGTTTGTGCGCAGTGTGGTCATTTGTAGTATAGTGGTACGTGTAATGTGGTATTTTGCAGTGTAGTGGTGTATATTGGGTACTATTTGGCAGTGTTGGGATGCGTTTAGTATTATAGTGGTGTATGTGGTGTAGTACCACAAAGTGTAGTGTGTAGTGTAGTACTGTTTAGTAGAGTGGTGTGCGTAGAGTACTATGGTTTAGTAAAGTGGTGTGGGTAGTGAGTGTCAATGCAGCGTCCGTGGGCCACAAAACCAGAGGATTCGGATCCTAAGCTGCCAAGTGAAGAGAAAGAAAGAGAGAGAGATTGGTTGTGCCCGGCGCCACCAGATGTGGAACACTAATAACACAGCTGCTGAGTGAGTGCGTAGGGGGGATGAAGAGAAGGAGGGAGGAGGAGGGTAGCAAGGGGGGGCAAAGAGAGGCAGCAGACCGGGGGAGAACACATCTGAGGAGTGGTGGAGAGGCCGCGGGGGTGAGGACGTGCTGGAAGGCACAGAAAGGTGGGGGATGAGGGGAGGTGAGGGGGAGGAGGGTAGGGGGGGGGAGGAGAAGGGCTTGGCGGGGCGATGAGGGGATGAGGGGAGGGAGGAGGGGGAAGGGTTTTTGGGCGCGGTGACCCACTCCTCCTGGCAAGCATGTCCCTGAGGTGTGATTGTAACCAAGGTCAACTCCTCTTTCTCTCCCTCCCTCTCCCGCTATCTCTCCCTCTCTCTCTCTCCCTCTCTTCCCTCTACCGCTATCCCTCCCTCCCCCTCCCCTCTCTCTCTCTCTCTTTCTCTCTCCCTCTCTCCCTCTCCCCGTACATATCCATCTAGTCAGCACAGCTGTGTCCTGTCCTCCTCCACTAGGCTACCGCACACACATACATTAGTTCATCTGTGTGATCCAATAACAACCCAGGACAGAATCTGCGTGCGACAGGAAGAGCATGACTCACTTCCTTTTGGCTGGAAGTGAACCGTTAAATGCAAAAAAAAAATTGAAAGAAGAGCTATTTTCCCTGACCTACTGAACATCCCTGCCTAAACCCTCAACGTCTGTCAGGCCTCTTTTGGTTTGGCTGACCGACTGGCCTACTGACGGGCCAACTATTGACATACTCTCCCTATGTCTGACACATAGAGTAAGGGCATTTTACTCTGCCTCAATATAACATCACCCACCAGTGATGTCAGGGTTGGACACCAGCTCAGGTTGAGAACAAACAAACAAACAAAAAGTCTGTATTTTAAAAGTGTTTTATTCTGGCTATTGGCATGTTTATTCATGTCTTAAATTCTGGGTTGACTGATTGTGACAGAATCAACCCATGACCCGATTCTCTTCACTGTCAGATACTGTGGTCAATACCGAATGGTTTGCTTAGTAGATCTGTCGACCACAGGACATCCTGTTAGATCTCCAAACATGTCCATGACTAGACCATTAACCTTCCCAGATACTAGCACCTTGGAGAACCCTTCATGCATGATGAGCACTCCCATCATTAGTAGATGTGTGTGTGTGTGTGTGAGAGAGAGATAGTTGTGGTGCGACAGTCGGTCTCCCAATGGGAGTTCTGACCTCTGAAAGGTCATCAATCTCCACACACTATGCTCTGGTGCTATCCCAGTGCTGGTCTTCTTGACTCAGCCAGCCTGCTCTCCACAGGAATTGCTTGTTGTTCCCTTGGTAGCGCCAGCCTGGCCTCTCCTAGCCCTTGGCCCGGACCAACTCTAACCCTGGTCTTCCCTAACCTGGACAGACAGCTTGCCAGGCCAGATGGCTCTCTAATGGGTTGTGTAGGACCAAGGAGGTATGTCTGGTTCCCAGCCCCCCCCCTCACCGTGTGTGGCCAGGGCAGGGTGTGTGTGTGTGTGTGTGTGTGTGAGGAGTGTGGGGTGGGGCTGAGGAGTTTTGTGGTGTGTTTGTGATTGGCCAGGGTGGGGGTGAAGGCCCCAGAGGAAATGAAGCAGGTGGAACAGGAAGCGGTGGCGCCCTGCCAGACTGATCTCCGCAGGGAGACTGTCCGCTGTGATTACCCATCATTCATGGGAGGAAAGCACACACACATGCACACACATGCACACACATGCACACACATGCACACACACACACACACACACTAGCAGACATACAGTCACCCTCAAACCAGCCCGGTATCACCCCTTTCTGTGCTCAGACTTAAAAAAAAAAGAAGCTTTTTTTTAAGCTACACAGAATAAAATGTAAACCCATGCTTTATAAAAGGGAGCATTTCTTTAGACTTTAGTGCTGGGTTAGAGTTAGGATTACTGTTAGGGGCAGCTAATCCAATCCCTTACCCTAACCCATGGGTAAATCATTCTCCAAAACTGCATGTATGGTTTCTTTTTCTTCGTGTAACTCCAAAAACGTTGGACAATTGTGCCCCATAACACGATCCAATAGATACTTGTTTTTGTGTCTATGAACACAAAACTGCATGATACCGAGCTGGTCTCACACACTCACATGTGCAGACACGCCTCTCCCCCAACACACACCCCCCCAGTCCCACCCTCACTCTCTCAGACACACACACATCATAAACCACAGTCCATTGTTTGGATGGAGGGCCTTCACCTCTAGGGTGCATGGCTCTGGTGATCTTAATAAATGATCTCCACCTTCGACCTTGACCCTGTGACCTCTGAATGTCCCCGCAGCCGTGTGGGTGGGCTGCAGCTCTGATGGAGGGGGATGAGGACCCCTCACAATGTGTCGACGTCGACCCCCTATCCATCTGTGCGTTCATGCTGACCTGCTAATGACCTGTCTGTCCGTGTGTCCTCCTGGTTCCAGTGCCAGCTGTCCCAGGCTCTGAACGGAGTGTCTGACAAGGCCAAGGATGCCAAGGAGTTCCTGGTGCAGCTCAAGAACATGCTCCAGCAAATCCAGGTAGGGACGTTGTCTCGTCGGTCAATGGAGCCTCACCATTTCACACCAACTTTTCACCTGACCTGACAAACTCTTTATCTCAGTCTTTGCCTACCCCTACTTGCATAAAAAAGCAATTAATACATACACTATTTTTATATTATTAGGGTGTAATCTAGCTCTGTTTCCAACAACCTATCCAGCTATACACTGAACAGTGTATAGTATAATGTTAGTAATCTCTGCGCTAAACACTTCAGTGTTACTTGACTGAACACTGTAGTATGACACACTTCAGAGTTTACTGTGGTGTTTCTTTTTAAACTGGCACGTCTTCTAAACTTCTTTTTATCACCTGGCCAAGGGGCTTAGAGCAGTGTGTGTGACTGCGTGCTAGATATTTGTGTGTGTTTTCATGTGGACGTGTGTATAACTGGCAGCAGTGTGGGACTGCGGCTGTACTTCTGTAATCAGCAGCTGGACAACGCAGCCCTCAGGGGACCTCCTCTCCTCTCTCCTCCTCTACGTCTCTTCTCTTCTCCTCTCCTCTCCCCTCCAGCAGACAAACCCTAAGGCAGGGGTGTCAAACAAATTTTCACCGAGGGCCACATTGTGGCATTATGGTTGACCTCAAAGGGCCAGTTGTAACTACGATGTAACAACGTTTTTAGTTGTAGCTTTTGTGAACATATTCTGCTGCGATTGCAGTCCGCCTTTTAAAGGGGCGATTGATTGACAACCGATTTTACCTTGTCATGATTGAAAATTACAGTTTGGTGTGTAAAATAGACATACAGTGAACCTCAAAGTGCATTGAAACCTCTTTCCTATCAAAATTTTACTATTTTGAAACTGCAACTTGCAAACGCTAGCATTTGAAACAGTGCAAGTTTTGACGTCAAAACTTGCAGCATCAACTTTGTCACGCCCCAACATTTACCTACAGAGCAGCCCTCTGGTCAGACACTGCGTGCGCACTGCTCTGTGTACTTCCGCCCGAACAACAAAAGAGAAAGTTTGAACGTTTTTAAAGTATATTAAAAATGGACCATCGTAAATCCAGTGTTCAAGGCTGTACTAGGAATGCTGAAACTTTTTATAATCTTCCCAAGGAACCAGACACTCGACAGGCATGGCTGATGTTTATCTATGGGAAGATCCCTATAAAGTACGACACTAAATTATTACTTGGCTCGGACCATTTCACCGAAGACAGTTTTGAATGAAAACCGTGGACAGTTTAAAGAAGGATTTGCTAATCTGCTGTTGCTGAAAAGAGGTGCTGTTCCGACCGTATGCTCATCACAAACACAAGCTGAAAGTGTGATTTTGTTGCTAGCAGTAGCCTATTAGCAATGCTAACGTCTCATGTTTCTAGCATAGGAAGAATGCTTAATACTTATCAAAACACATCAACATAGCATACCTTACTTAGCAAATGAGTAGCTAGACTAGCTGTATTCGGCATTACATTTACATTTAGTCATTTAGCAGACGCTCTTATCCAGAGCGACTTACAGGGACATTTTCCCAGAGGCAAGTAGGGTGAAGTGCCTTGCCCAAGGACACAACGTCAAAGCGACGTCAAATCGAACCAACAACCTTCTGATTAATAGCCCGACTCCCTAACCGCTCAGCCATCTGACCCTACCCATTACAAGGGAAGCTTCAGAAAAAATAGCCAGAAAACGAATAGCAGTCTAGCCTATTGCTAACGCCTGTCTAGATGATCTATTTGAAAGAACTGGAGAAAGGCAGGTGCAAGATACAGGATACGTTAGCATTGCTAATAACTGTTGCGGTTGTGATGAACATAAGGTCGCAACGCACCTCTTTTCAGCAACAGCTTCATAGCAAATCCTGCTTTACATTGTCCCAGGTTTTCAAAACCGTCCTTGGTGAAATGGTTTGAGCAAATGTGTAATTGAAGGTCGAACTGCACAGGGATCTTCTACGCTAGAGCTTCGGTATACATCAGCCATGCCCGTCGAGTCAATGTTAGCAAGACTCTAGCTCATCTGCTTTTTATTAACCCTGATTTGCAAGGAATGCAAGAACAGCTAGATAGCGAAAACAGCTAGACTGTAGGCATGTAAACTAGTTTAACTTGCTAACGCAAGAGCATAGGTAGATGATTTAGCCTAGTTTATTGGCAATGGGGTAGCCTGACATTGTCATACTCATAATTATACTCAGAATATGAGTCTGAGAACTCTCCGTTGGGCTGTGAGTATGGGGCGTGTTTCAACCGAACTCGTAAAACAAATGCCTCTTCGCTCAATTGGATAGACCTACAATCAATCAGAGCAACGTAATATGTTGTTTGTTAAAAACAAATTCAACCCAAGCGCTCTTTGGTGACGTGGTTGATTACGTTACTGTTGATCATCTGTCAATCATCGTATTAAACCCGCCATGAAAATTTGATTGGTCCGAACAGCTCCTGTTTGGACATAGTTTTTCCCCAACCGAGGTTCCCCAGACTAGCCTGGCTGCCAGCCCAATTTAGCCCCGCCCACAAAAAAAAAGTCGGGAAGTTCGGTCTGGGGAACCTCGGATCCCACCACAGGAAGAATCAACCAGTGTTTTGAGAAGTCATCATCAAACATATTTTACTTTTGTGTACTTTTATTATGCACATTTAGAAAATGGTTTTATTTATTCCAAATATTTAATTTGTGATTAAAAATAAGTTTACAAATTCAAGAAAACAAGATCAATCGTCAATTAGAAGTAGGAAGGAAGAATCCATCAGTGTTTTGAGAAGTCATCATCAAACTGTATTTCACTTAAAATGTAGTTTGCTAAACTTCACATTTAGGATTAGATGAAGCCGTCTGTTTCAGACAGGGCAGGGCTTGGCGTTGGGGAGGCGTACGCAGCGCTCTGCCACAGCATGAATCTCCCCCACCTGGACACCTTTGTATGTCCCAGACACTGTGGCGGTACGGACTCTCCCGTTTGTAAACTCCCTGGAGAGTTGAGCTTTGTACGGGATGTTGAACTTGTGCTTTTTCCCAGCAATCTTCACCACACAGGAGTGGTTGGGAGGGACGGTGACTTTCACAGTGAGAGAGTAAGACACGGTCTCAGAGAGAGAGTTGCCATTGGTGAGAGTTTGGGCGTTTGAGTACTCTACTCCTGCAGTGAAAGAGAAGAACGGTACCTCAACCTGCATGGAGGCAGAGAGAGTCAAGCTGTCGGAGACGCTTGTCTCCCAGGTACTTTGTCTCTCTGTGCTCCCCATCAGGTTTACCTCCTGATCTACGTCTCTGCAGTTATGGTTCTCCACTCTCATCTGATTGAATACGGTCGGTTGTTGGGAAAGCATGACCAGATCATTAACGTTGTACTTAATGTCATAGATTCTCTGCTTGGATTGGCCTGTTTCCAGTGACAGGATATCAAAGCCCACTTTAGAGTATACTTGTTCCCTACCATTCAGGGGCAGGAACAAATTACCATTAGCGATCGCACCAATACCGTTTTTGCACTTCCCAACAAATATTTCTGATGCATATGAACTGACCATGTTGTTGGTGTCATCTTTGAAAGCCTTCCACTCCAACAGCTCCATGTTATGCTCGTTGATCAGTAAATCGAAGGTTGAGGATTTGTCCTCCTTCCCACCACAGGGGTTGAAGCAGATTGGGCCTAAGGTGGGGTTGTAGTAGCCAGTGGCCCAGAAACAACCAGTACGGGGTGCACAGATGTAGTCCTCTCTTCCCTTTCCAGGTATGTACACCTTCACAGCCCACTGAGGCAGAGAACCAGACCATTTCACCCATTTCAGGAACACGTTGTCCTTGGAATCGAGGCGAGGAATCCTTACTTCTCGAGTCATTTTCCTAGGAGCCTGCGTTGCATTCACCATAGTCACGACTGTATCGGTGACGGTTTGAGTGACAATCTCGTTGGAAAGCTTTGGGTACCCATCATTGTCCTCAGCAAGGATGCTGTGCAGCAGAAAAGCGTAGATGACCCAGGCTGGCAGGCGCATGTTTTGTTTCTTCATGTCTTTCTGATAGATGTCTGTTTCTCTCCAGAGAGAATGCCCCTTTTATAGCAATTGTGGAATTTCCAAAGAAGTTCTTTGGAAATGATGTAATGAAAAAACAAATTGCATTTGATTAGTGTATCCTGGTTGGTTCCTACAGTTATCAATATCAAATATTATTACAATTCTAAAGTAGTGTCCCAACAGGCACACACACAGACATCACGCTACACACACACCTGCACTCCCTCAACCCAAAGTGTTACACCCATGTTTGTCCTGACACAGGTCACCGCAATCAGCACTTAATATCAAATATTATTGCAATCTTCCAAAAGAACTTCTTTGGAAATTCCACAATTGCTATAAAAGGGGCATTCTCTCTGGAGAGAAACAGACATCTATCAGAAAGACATGAAGAAACAAAACATGCGCCTGCCAGCCTGGGTCATCTACGCTTTTCTGCTGCACAGCATCCTTGCTGAGGACAATGATGGGTACCCAAAGCTTTCCAACGAGATTGTCACTCAAACCGTCACCGATACAGTCGTGACTATGGTGAATGCAACGCAGGCTCCTAGGAAAATGACTCGAGAAGTAAGGATTCCTCGCCTCGATTCCAAGGACAACGTGTTCCTGAAATGGGTGAAATGGTCTGGTTCTCTGCCTCAGTGGGCTGTGAAGGTGTACATACCTGGAAAGGGAAGAGAGGACTACATCTGTGCACCCCGTACTGGTTGTTTCTGGGCCACTGGCTACTACAACCCCACCTTAGGCCCAATCTGCTTCAACCCCTGTGGTGGGAAGGAGGACAAATCCTCAACCTTCGATTTACTGATCAACGAGCATAACATGGAGCTGTTGGAGTGGAAGGCTTTCAAAGATGACACCAACAACATGGTCAGTTCATATGCATCAGAAATATTTGTTGGGAAGTGCAAAAACGGTATTGGTGCGATCGCTAATGGTAATTTGTTCCTGCCCCTGAATGGTAGGGAACAAGTATACTCTAAAGTGGGCTTTGATATCCTGTCACTGGAAACAGGCCAATCCAAGCAGAGAATCTATGACATTAAGTACAACGTTAATGATCTGGTCATGCTTTCCCAACAACCGACCGTATTCAATCAGATGAGAGTGGAGAACCATAACTGCAGAGACGTAGATCAGGAGGTAAACCTGATGGGGAGCACAGAGAGACAAAGTACCTGGGAGACAAGCGTCTCCGACAGCTTGACTCTCTCTGCCTCCATGCAGGTTGAGGTACCGTTCTTCTCTTTCACTGCAGGAGTAGAGTACTCAAACGCCCAAACTCTCACCAATGGCAACTCTCTCTCTGAGACCGTGTCTTACTCTCTCACTGTGAAAGTCACCGTCCCTCCCAACCACTCCTGTGTGGTGAAGATTGCTGGGAAAAAGCACAAGTTCAACATCCCGTACAAAGCTCAACTCTCCAGGGAGTTTACAAACGGGAGAGTCCGTACCGCCACAGTGTCTGGGACATACAAAGGTGTCCAGGTGGGGGAGATTCATGCTGTGGCAGAGCGCTGCGTACGCCTCCCCAACGCCAAGCCCTGCCCTGTCTGAAACAGACGGCTTCATCTAATCCTAAATGTGAAGTTTAGCAAACTACATTTTAAGTGAAATACAGTTTGATGATGACTTCTCAAAACACTGATTGATTCTTCCTTCCTACTTCTAATTGACGATTGATCTTGTTTTCTTGAATTTGTAAACTTATTTTTTATCACAAATTCAATATTTGGAATAAATCAAACCATTTTCTAAATGTGCATAATAAAAGTACACAAAAGTAAAATATGTTTGATGATGACTTCTCAAAACACTGATTGATTCTTCCTGCCTTCTTCTGATTGATGACTACATATCTTTAGATTGCCCTTGAATGGTTTGTGCTCTGCTGTACCCCCTTGCATTCCTGTGTGTGTTTGTATACTCATTAATTGTTTGTATTTCTGCCTTTATGCAATAATAAAAATGCATTTAAAAAAGTATGCTTTTATTTGAAATATTCAATATTTATGACATTTTCAAATTTTACTTTGTCATAAAATGTTTTGCAATATTATCTCTAATTCGCTTTTCCATCTTTGTTGAAACTGCCTTCCATCCAGGGCCAGATGCAGCCTGCTTTGACATGGGGTGCGGTGAATTTTTTTGGGGGGTATCATGATTACGGACAGGGATCGTATTATTTTTCATATTGATACCATTTTCGATCCGAGTGCTCATCAGGCGTTGTAAACATTCGGGGATTAGCAAATTTAAACGTAATGTATTTTGGGTTTGATGTGATGAGAGTTCATGCAAGTGCGCATTAGGCGAATTGGCTGATGCCTATTCGATAAGGTAGGTGTTGCGCTGCTTTATGGGATTTGTAGTTTGTGTGTTATTGGCACTTCATAAAAAAAAGGCATTAAAAAAAAGATATATAAATGATCTTGTGGGCCGGAAATAATTGTACGCTGGGCCGGATGTGGCCCACGGGCCTTGTGTTTGACACCTATGCCCTAAGGGCTGTGTTGCCATGCTGCTGATTAGAGAAGTACATCAGCAGCCCTAAACTTCTGCCAGTCAAACGCACACACATACACACACACACACAGCCTGATGCAAACACATACACTGCTATGAACACATAGTCACACACACTGCTACACACCCGTTGGCCCGGCGATGAAAAGTATTTTTGACGTGGTGCCCTCACTTTCCCTTCTTTCCTCTAGCCCCCCCCCCCTTCCCCTCCCCTCCCCTCCCCTCCCCTCCCCTCCCCTCCCCTCCCCTCCCCTCCCCTCCCCTCCCCTCCCCTCCCCTCCCCTCCCCTCCCCTCCCCTCCCCTCCATCATATCTGATCATTCCCCTCAGGACAAGGCTAGCGTATGTATGAAAGCTCTTACAGCGGGACGAAGGGGGGTGGGATAGTGTCGGAGTAAACCCCCAGCTCTACTCTGTACTCCCTTATCTCCCAGACTCTCTGTCCTCCTCCCTCTCAGCCCAGAGAGCCCACAGCAGCTACTGTCTAAAGCAGGATTAGAGGTCTCTATCTCAGCTCTCATCTCCGGCTCGGAGATTAATCATCCGTGCAGCAGGGCAGGCAACGCGGCTGTGGCAGAAGTGGTTGGGGTGACTGTGCACGTGTGATGAGTCGCTGGAGGATGTGAGGGGGGGGATAGGATTTGTACTGTGTCCTCTGCGGATGTATAGATTATGAGGCAAATCCGGAATTTCTGGATTTTGGATGCACGGTTGTGTCTGTTGATTGCAGTTCTGTTTCTAACTCTGGTGTGTGTGTGTGCGTGTGTAAACTATTCCTGTGGGGACCAGAAGTTTCCTCAAGAATATTGAAGAGAGGAATATGTGTTCCATGGTCCTCACAAGTTCAATTACAATTTCAAGGGTGGTTTAAGGTGAAGGTTATAATTAGGGTTACGATAAAAACTACATTAAGTGTTGGGGTTAGGAGTTAGGGATTTGGGGGTTAGAAACTAGGGTTAGCTTTAGAGTTCAGGTTAGGTTTTTGGGTCAAGATTAAAGCTAGGGAACAGGTAAAGTTAGGGGTCGCGAAAAACAGGACTTTGAATGGAACTCAATATCCAGTCCCCACAATAAGAACCACACAAACATGTGTATGTCAGTCAGTCAGTCAATCTGATTCATAAAGCAAATTAAAAAATAACAGTTGTTAGCCAAAGTGCGGTAAAAATAAATACAAATAAAACACACAATAGGACACAAGACACAATCCCAGACACTGCAGACCCACTCTGTGTGTCCCCGTGTGTGTGTGTCCTCCAGGAGAATGGCGTGGAGTTCGAGGCGTGTCTGGTGGCCCAGTGTGACTCCCTCATCGAGGCCCTGACCAGGCAGAAGGCCAAGCTGCTCACCAAGGTCACCAAGGAGAAAGACTACAAACTCAAGGTACACATGTCCCCCAAGCCCGCCCCGCTGATGGCTTTTGTTTTGCGTGTCAGTTACACGTAAGATGTGTGCGTGGGCCTATAATAGGGCCGGTATGCATGCATGTGCTTGTGTGAGTGTGTGTGTGTGGGAAGCTGCTGTGTTGGTTTGACAGAGACGGCAGAGTCAACCACCTGACTGGCTGAATGATAGTTTGACTTTATGACTGCTTGGCCAACCGGCCAACTGGCTGGCGGGCTTCTCTTTCTAAGCCCTCCTCTGGTCATATGGAGAGATGCCCAGTCTCGTGGTGACGAGTGGGGCTGGTGGTGGTGGTGGGGGGGGGGGGGCATGGTGTCAGGACTCTCTCTCTGGGACAGCTGCTGGCTGGAAGAGGAAGAGGGTGGGCAGGGATGGGACGGGGGAATGGGAGATGGAGGCGTAGGATGTAGGAGAGGGGAGTGTGTGTGTGTGTGTGTGGCGGGGTGGGGGGCATTGCTGGTATAGCAGATGGGGGAGGGAAAGGGGGAGGGAAGGGGGATGAAGTATGGAGGATGAGTTTGTGGAAGGTGGGGGATAGAGATTCCCCTTGCCTCCCTCCCCCTCTCTCCCTCTGCTCTTGTTGCTCTCTCTCTCTCTCTCTCTCTCTCTCTCTCTCTCTCTCTCTCTCTCTCTCTCTCTCTCTCTCTGTGTGAAACTATGAAAGGTCTGTTATTCCAGGACTAAGTAAACAGATCCTGTATTCTTGGAACAGATGTAATGCTGTTGTCCCACAAACCTAGTCTTTCATGATGTTGGTTAGTATTATACACTAAAGACAAGCTATTTTGTCTCAACTGGGCCTTTTTTCTGTGTGTGTGTTGGTGTGTGTGTGTGTGTTGGTGTGTGCGAAGGTAGAGTTCATTATCGTCTCTTCCTACTCTGTACTCTGTCATCCCTACACAAACTCTCTCTGTCACACACACACACCCACACCCACACACACACACACATACAGCCACACACACAGCCAGTCATCATTGGTTTACGTAATCCAGTCTGAATTTACATTTCCATCCTTGAATGTCCGGATTATCCTATGGGAACATATGCCTTCTGCAATTATAATCCGCTTTCCTCTCTGTTTTTCCATTGCTCTGTGCTTTGGAAAGATGATCTCTTTTATTAATAATGATAATCATTCTAATAATTAATATGGGAAATGTGTATGGAATAATTCACCGTTTCTATGTATGTCCTAGTGGTATTACAGATCCAAAAGACCTACCATCCATAATTCTCTTAGTTCAAGAGTAATTTTTATTCATTTTACCCCTTCAGAAATATGAATGGTGTATGGTGTTGTCAGGTGAAACATTCATGACTGTATCTAAAAAGCAGCTAATTACAGGAACGTGTCTGCAATCAAATCTCATTTGATAGATTGTACTGGAGTGCCACGTCTTAATTAGATGAGGGAGTAATTAACACGCACAGATCATGAACCTTTTATGGCTTTTTGGATAGTTATATTTGTACAGTATTACCGAATCTAACCAAAGTTTTCATTGAGGAAAAAGCATAATGAGAGCACGTTTGTGTGACTGTGACGAACTTACAACTGACGTGTGTGCTCTTACAAATCATGCCTCATCCAAGCTGACAGCACACTGAATATCAATTAGTCCCGAATGAATGACTTTGACACCCATCCAAATCCCCCTGCCCCAAATGTTTGCCAGTGAGTGTGTGTTTACAGGAATATTTGCATACCTGTATTTTTGGGCCTATTTGTCTTTTTTGTGTGTATACAAAAAGGATGTGAACATGCTATTGATGTTCCTCGTCTCTTCTGCCTGACTTTGTGTGTGTGTGTTTCTGTGCTTGTGTGTATATTTCTGTGTATTTATGTTTCTGTGTATGTGTGTGTGTGTGTATGTTTCTGTGTGTCTGTGTGTGTGTGTATGTTTCTGTGTGTCTGTGTGTGCGTGTGTCCAGGTGGTGCGTGACCAGATCACACACTGCACCATGAAGCTACGTCAGACCACAGGCATGATGGAGTTTTGTCTGGAGGTCATCAAGGAGAACGACCCCAGCGGCTTCCTGCAGGTACGCCACACCACACGGCTTGTTACAGAGGTGGTTCACGTACCACGACGTAAGGATGCAAATACATCATAGATGTTCACATTTTTATGATGTTACTGATGACAACATGCCATTGAAGTCATTTTAAATAAGTTACATTTTTTAAGGTGAAATTGGAATTAGAAACGAAAGACAAAGTGTATCTTGTGATTCGCTTTCATGAGAGTGGCGTGTGGTTGTTTGTGGTCTCTATTCCAGCCAAACTGAAATGAGGCACAGCCCAGGGTGGTTCATCCTTTGGGCACATTAATAATAATAATAATAATAAAACGTTATTAATAAAGCACATTTCATACAATAATTGCAGCTCAAGGTGCTTTACATAAAATCAATAAAAACAATAATGCAAGTGATAAAAGTAATAATTAAAATAGCAAACAATAATATAACTAATACAAGTAATAAAACGCTTCTGAGATAAAATTAGTTAAATGCTTTGGTAAAAAGGTGGGTTTTAAGCTGTCTTTTAAAAATGTCCAGCGTGTTTGCTTCCCTAATATTTATGGGTAATTTGATCCATAATTTTGGGGCGTAATTGACAAAGGCCGCATCACCAATCTTCTTATGACTGCTTCTTATGACTACCTCTAATATATTAAGATGGAAGGGCTTTGAGGAGCAAAGTCTAGAGGTTGGTCTGGGTGTTTGCTTGCCCTGCCTCACCCTCCCTTCCTGTTGCATCTGCCCCTGCCCCCTTCAGGTCAGCACAGTTACTGCAGTCAACCTAAAAACCCTGGTTACAAGAAACATTTTTTGTGACATACTCCTTCATTCATTAAGACTCAACCAAAAGCTGAAGCTAATATAAGCTGAATTCTAACATTGCTGTTTAATAATATTGATGGACAAGGCTGTTTTATCCCATATTGATCTTCGGTATCAGAGGATAACTCAGTTACAGGTTACCCGGAACCAGAACCTCACAGCTTAAGCTAAGATCCAAACCTCAGGTTGAGATATCCACCATGCTGAACATTCAATCCTGTATGAGGTCTCCTCACGAGGAGAGATGAAAAGCAGATCAAAGACTCTCTCTGGGGAAGAAGGCTCCGCTCCTGCCTAAAAAATGGATGAAGTATTGATCGAGCTATTGCTCCTCGCCGCCCAGCTCAGCATGTGCTCTCTGCATCGTAATAGGCAGTATCCAGCGCTTACGAGAGGCTCTCGACTTAGCAGGGAAAGCCATGCTGAGATGTTAAGCAGAAAGCACATTGAGCTGGCAGTTAGCTGTTTGACGTCCCGCTGATCTTTTGTTTGTGTGTGTGTGTGTTTTTCGGTGTATTTGCATTCGTGTGTGTGTGTGTGTTTCTGTGTTTGCGTGTGGGTGTTTCTGGTTACTTGCGTGTGCGTGTGTGCGCCGGTGCATGTGTGTGTCTGCGTGTGTATCTGGCGACACGTGTTTCCCCGTGTGCAGATCTCGGACGCCCTGGTCAAGCGAGTGACATCGTCTCAGGACCAGTGGGTGAAGGGGGCGCTGGAGCCCAAGGTGGGGGCGGAGTTTGACCTGACTCTGAACAGCGACGCCCTCCTCCAAACCATCCTCCAGCTGGACTTCCTGCAGAGCAAAGGTCAGACAGGTGACCTACGACCACCCCGTCACCCCCCGTGACATTTCATGCCATTTCCCGAGAGCTCCCAACACGACTAGCTTTCCTATCTGTCACTGAGCGATGATTCTGCAATGGTGTTTCGACTGTTGAATGTACGCTGTTCAGACCTTTTACCAATGGTTTCGTACTCCATTTTCTCCATTTGATGACAGAAGACAGAAGGAACTTTGCCCATCATAGTCTCTGTCCAACCCTCCTCCAGGAGATAGACCCTCCTGGGTGTTCATGATTCAGTTTGGCAACAAGCTAACTGTTAGAATCAGCTTGTAATGGATTAGAGTTAACCTACAGCACAGGAGCTCTTCAGAAAAGAGGTTTCGGCAGCACTGGTCTATTAAAGTCCATCTAAACTGCCCCAGAAGGCTTCCCGTCCCCAATGGGTTCTCTCCAGTGTGAAGAAGCAGTCTCGTCATCGATCGTAAAGACATGTAGTGGAGTTTTAACTGTGAACCGAGCTGCTATCTCGTTAAACCTCCTCTTCCTCCTCTTCCTCCTCCTCCTGGCTGTGCTGCGGAGCTCTTGAGCCAAGGCGACCAGCTCCATCTCCACTCACGCTCCAAGTGCTGGGCTCAGATGAAGAACGCCTACATTTCTGTTGGTTTTTCCGCATCAAACAGCCCATTGTTGGTGGGGTTTAATCATACAGAAGTCTGTTAGACTGGCGTAGCCATGCTTACACTTTTTTATTGCAGATATGTCTGTTTCAGAGCTGGAGGGATGCATATTTCATGTATACTGAATATATAATACTGCAATTACCGTCCTCACATTTACACAGGATTGCTTCTGGGCAAAAATACATTCTTTCAGTTACCCTACTCACTCTGCCCCACATCTCACAAACACTATAAATAGGCCTGATTGGTGTGACCTACTTCACGAGTCAGGAAGGCCCGCTCCGATTCGTCCATCCCTGAACCACATATTGTTGAGGCTGCCTCTGATTGGTTGCCCCACTGCACTGTGCGGAGACACAGGAGGTCTTTGCGATCCGTCCAATGGTGTTGACGCGCCAAACCATCTGTCCAATCGTGTTTCAGATGTTCAGGAGGCCCCGTTAATGAAACAAGTTCACGAAGGTGGACAGACCGCAGTCGAGAGTCCGGGAGGTATTTCAGAGACGCTAATACAATCCAACCTTCCCCCTTTTATTTGTCCCTTGAAAACCTAGCAGCCAACACCTCCACCTCCGTCACCTTCTAGGAGACTCAGACAGCGTTCTCTCTCCTCCACCTCCTCCTCCTCCTCTTCCTCTTCCTCTTCCTCTTCCTCTTCCTCTTCCTCTTCCTCTTCCTCTTCCTCTTCCTCTTCCTCTTCCTCTTCCTCTTCCTCTTCCTCTTCCTCTTCCTCTTCCCCTTCCCCTTCCCCCATGCATGTAACGTCCCTGGTTATCGGGTCATGCCTTACCTCTCTGGAATGTACTGTGGCTTTAAGAGTGTGAACACCCTTCTCCTCACTTCACCCTCCACCCTCCCTCCTTCCTTCCCAACATGGCCGAATTCCATACCCACTCCAGGCCTCCACACTCAGAGGTCTAGGAGTTCTGTTTGAGGAGCCTGTGATGGATATGGAACCCGGCCTGGCCCGTGTGTGATTCCAGCCCTCCACGGTGTGTCCACTAGCCGAGCCAGACTTACTGACTCACTGACTCACTGTGTGTGTGATCTCCCCCCCCCCCATGTCGGCTCCTCTTCAGTGGAGTCTGCTGCCGTCCCCACGGCCCCTCTGCTGCAGCTGGAGAAGTGCAGCACCAGGAACAACAGCGCCACCCTGGCCTGGAGGGTGACTGCGCCCCCCAGCAACCCGATTGAGGGCTACGTTCTGGAGCTGGATGACGGCAATGGGGGGCAGTACAGGGTCAGTCCCACGCACGCACGCGCACACACACAGACCCACACACAGACCCACACACAGACCCACACACAGACCCACACACAGACCCACACACCGATACACACACAAACACAGCATTTCAAATAGATAAGCATACAGAAAGGCATGCATTCACATACACACTCACACAAGCACACGCACAACAACAACAAAAAGACATCCATTCACACACACACACACCCTAGCACACACAAGCACACAAAAAGACACACATTCATACACACAAGCACTCAAAAATACATGCTTTCACATGCACACACACACACACACACAAACACACGCACACACACACACACACACACACACACAGTGTGGACAGGTGGTGTGATGAAAGAGTACCTGTGTGGGGTGCTTGTCAGTGCTGTGTCCCTGTGTGTGGGCTGTCACAACACACTCCCCAGACAGTAGGGTTGTCACTCCACAGGCTCTGAGATGATTCACCCAGTGTGTCTGCTGCCCAGTTAAACCAACACCAGATGGATAGGACTGTGTGTGTGTGTGCATGTGTGTTCATACTGTGTGTGGGTTCACATACTGTGAGTTTGAGTTGAAATACTGTTGGTGTGTGTGTTCAAATACTTGGTGTGTGTGTGTTTGCCTATTTTTGTTCATACGCTGTTTATATATGGTGTGCATGTGCTCATGCACTCTGTTTGTGTTCAAATACTGTTTGTGTGAGTGTTCATATACTGTGTGTGAGTGTGTGTTTAATTGTTGTATATAATACGGGTGGATGAAATCAAGCATTCTGATTGGTTGAGAGGGAGTTCCGGGGTGGGCATTATTATATACTGTGTGTGTGTGTTTCAGGAAGTGTACGTGGGCAAGGAGACGGTATGCACTGTGGACGGCCTCCACTTCAACAGCGCCTACAACGCCAGAGTGAAGGCCTACAACTCGACAGGCGTCGGGCCCTACAGCAAGACCGTGGTGCTCAAGACCTCCGACGGTGGGTTCTCCCGGCCCGGATGCAACCCCAAGCCCTTCGGAACGCATTCACACCACTCACAACCACGACACCCCTCCTAAATCTAGCCGTTCCTGCAGTGTCTTAGTGTGCTTACGGGTGAGGGGGATGGGAACTAGAGTGGAGAACAGGGGAAACGGAAGGGGGGGACATGGAATCGAGGCGAAAGCGCCGAAGACGAGAACGTTCGACGCGAGTGGAGAGGAGAACGGAGAGGAGAACACGAGAGGAGAAGAGGAGAACAGGAATGGAACGGCAGAACTGAGAGGATCCTACCACGTCGAGATGAAAGCGACCCCCCCTGATGGGGAGCTAGGTTTAATGAGAGCTGGGAGCTGTGAGCATGTGTGAGCGTGTGTGAGCGTGTGTGAGCGTGTGTGAGCGTGTGTGAGCGTGTGTTCTGTTATTCACTGCTGTTCCTTCGGTCCGCTGGGACAGCCAGCCTGCTGTTAGCAGACGCCGTGTTAATGTCACTACCGCTGGAGCGCTGAGTCGCAGATAGAGGAACATGGGTACAGCTCACTAGCACACATACACACACGCACACACAAATGACAGTGGAGAATGCTGACAGGGGAATAGTACAATCACGTAGAATTAACCAAATGAGATGACTTTATTTTGTTAAGAACATTTGAATCTTTCTCTCTGATGCTTGGAGGGTGCGATGTTTTGATGTGTCTAATGAGGCACGTCTGATGTGCAATCTGTCCCTATCACGGAGAGGAGAGAGGAGTGGAAGAAGTGGATGAATGGACGGATGAGAGGAGAGAACATACCAGGCTCAGCCTGATTCCCAGTCCCGGCCTTCATTTTTCGCCTCAGCCTCTGCCCTAGTCCCAGCCTCGTTCTCACCCGACAGCCTCAGCTCTGCCAGAGTAGGAACAATGGTGCAAGCAGATGCCAGAAGACCAACTCGGCACTGCGTCCACTGCGCCAGAGGAAACTGCTCCAAACTGGTTCTCTATTGTTCTCTGGAAGAACTGTGGGGGATTTAAGACGCACGGCGGACATGATGGCTTTTAGCCAGCGGGAGTCGGGCCACAGCAGCGCATTGCATGATGGGATTGGCCTCGCCCGAGCTTGCTTCCTAAGCGAGGAAACGCAGCTGAAGCTTGTGTTTTAAACAGCAGGTTAACGGTGGAACGGCTTCCGTCTGGTACCCAAGCAAAACAATGTTTTACTTAAAGCATACTGAGGAAGTAGATGTACAAACATGTGACCACCGTGTTAAGGTGGTTGGTAAGTCTGTGAACATGCAAAAACACAACATTTCAAGCCCACTTCCATTTGTGTCGAAAAAAGTATACACATACATATAAATATAATGTGAACGTATAAAGCTCTCACTTTACACATTTTAACGAGATTGAAGTCGACTCTCTCCGCTTGGGGATCACCCAGCCACAACTCCCTCTCGCTCTCCCCCACAGTGGCCTGGTTCACCTTCGACCCCAGCTCCGCCCACCGCGACATCGTCCTGACCAACGACAACCAGACGGTGTCGTGCAGCAGCTACGACGACCGCGTCGTCCTGGGCACCGCCGCCTTCTCCAAGGGCGTGCACTACTGGGAGCTGAGCGTGGATCGCTACGACAACCACCCGGACCCTGCGTTTGGCGTGGCGAGGATCAACACGGTGAAGGACATGATGCTGGGGAAGGACGACAAGGCCTGGGCCATGTACGTGGACAACAACCGCTCCTGGTTCATGCACAATAACTCCCACACCAACAGGTAAACGCAACCCCGCCTGATCCCATTTTATTTTGGGTGTGTATATACATTTGATTCATTTACATTTACATTTAGTCATTTAGCAGACGCTCTTATCCAGAGCGACATACAGTAAGTACAGGGACATTCCCCCCGGGGCAAGTAGGGTGAAGTGCCTTGCCCAAGGACACAACGTCATTTGGCACGGCTAGGAATCGAACCAGCAACCTTCTGATTAATAACCCGACTCCCTAACCGCTCCGCCATCTTCCATCTTCTATCTTTCTATCTCTTTCTGGCGAGAGTAGGCAGGGTTTTGTTCTGAACAATCCTCTGGAGACATGGCTTAAGACAGGCATACAGTTGGTATGCCTGATTGCTAATTACTGTGTGGAAGTGTGGTGAGCCGCCTGCCCGACTGTGAAGCTCTCTGTGATGTTACTTGTACTAAGGGCCTGGCAAATGAAACGTGATTTGATTGGATGGAGAAGCCACACATGGATAACACAGAGAGAGAGAAAGATTCCGAAGGGCAGAGGTCTGCTGGTGGGAAGATACAGCTCTGCTCTCTCTCTATAGACACACACACACACACACAGCCAAATTTAGACCATCAGCTTCGCATGTCAGACTGGCACAAGTACAGTAACAGACTTGCGTCATCAGGTAGGCAGTCAGATGGAAACAGAATTATACACACACACACACATGCACACGCACACATGCACACACACACATGCACACGCACACGCTCTCTGTTTCACAGTAGGACAGGGCTGACACAGATTGTCAGGGACAAAAAGAAACAGTGGGTAGCTTTAGGGCCTGGTAACCATCCCTAGCAACCAAAGCACCCCCCCCTCTGACCAGTACACAGAGAGCACTATCCTCCATCCCATAATACAGTAGGAGTAATTATACCTTCCTGTTGCCATGGGGAACTATTCATATGTCATCTCCCCCCCTTTCCCAGTAGACATGTCTTTCTGTCTAGTAAACAACACAGATAAACAGTTTGTGTCTTTATTGATGTATGTGTATTTGGTGATTGGCAGCGGCCTGATTTATATCCCTCTTATCTGTAGTCATGTTGGTTTCTAATCTCACTGGAATTCACTGTGGAACCCTTTGAGATGCTATGTGTTTTCCCAGCTTGCCTCGGAAATTGCTCCTCCACTTTCATCTCCATTGAAAATAATAACATTATTAGTTCTAGTATGACACATTTTGTGGCGCTAAATTGGACGTCTAATGATTCCGTTTAAAGTACAGATTGAGATCAAATCATCCGTGAATATGAAATCAAAATAAATCGGGTCAGATGTGACGTGTTGGAATGAAGGAAGACTCCTTATGTTCCTGTCTGCTGTGGGAGATCCTGTATCGAGCCTGGACGACCGTTTGGCTCGACCGAATACAGACCAGAACCTGTGTGTGTGTCTGTGTGTGATGGTGTGTTTCTGTGTGTGTGTGTGTGTGCGCAGGGCTGAGGGGGGCATCTCTAAGGGAGCGAAGGTGGGCATCCTGCTGGACCTCAACAAGCACACGTTGACCTTCTTCATCAACCAGGAGCAGCACGGCCCAATGGCCTTCGAGAACCTGGAGGGCGTCTTCATGCCTGCCGTCAGCCTCAACAGAAACGTCCAGGTCTGGGAAAAAAACACGCGCTACCTTCACGTGCAAGAACATCTCACGCAGGCGCCCGATGTGGAATTAGTTTTTGACGAAAGATCCATTTGTTGGCTGATTTGAATTGGAGGAGGAGGTCGAAATGAATGCACGAAGGGAATGACTGAGAAAGCACAGATGACTGGATGGATTATGGAAGGAAGGAGGTGGCACTGCGGGGCTTTGCACTCCGCTATTCTCATCCGCCAATGAGCTCATCGGCTGTGCTCTGCTTGTCCCCCACAGGTCACCCTACTGACAGGACTGGAGGTGCCAAAGAATATTAAACAGCAGTAGCTGTCGTCCAATGGCTGGGCTCCCAAGGTGACCCGGGGCCTGGCGAGGGAGGGGCCATTTCTCCCTCCGCACCCGACTGGACCGTTCGAGCGACCCGAGACGCCGGCCTTCCCCCACCGCCCTCCCGCCGTGTCTACATCTGATGCTGTGCAAACACCACCCTGGAAAAACAGCCAAGAAAGAAAATCTGCCAATACTAAATACCATGAAAGTATTCTGTCTGTATTTCAAAAGGCATATTATTTATCTGTATATTAGGTCTTAGTTACTCACGTGTCAACACAGCATACAATCACACTTCATGTTTACAATCCAGCTGCCCCAGGGACCTCTTCTTACAGGAAGAGGAAGTCAGGAGGACAGGAAGTAGGAAGTAGGGCCCCTGCAGCTCTGTTTCTCCTCTCTCAGGTGTGTTAACAGAGGAACACTGTACAACTCTCAACCGCCATTTTGGATGTCTGTTATTAACTTGGAATCTCTCGTACTCCATAAAGTAGAGAGTGTTTCAATTTTTTTTTAATCAAATGCTTTACTGTTTTTGTAACTGTTACAGAACCTGCCCATATCAAAGATGGCACAAGGCTAAATTCCGTTTCAGTCCTGGTTTCAATACTCAGTCGAAAACAAATCTTTATTCCTAAGAGGACGTTTCACGTTAAGATTTGAATCTGAACTCGTCCTCTCAGTCAGCTTGTACAGAAATGGAATCAGTCCAACCCTGCTCTGACTAAATGATAACCGTTCATAAGTCAGGGTGATGTACCTCACATATCTCCTAACACAACACACAAGTATGACCAAACAGCCTTCGAACCCTCAACTGTGCTGAACAGCAATGACATACTGTGTCCATGTTGTCAAGGAAACCATCCCGCTGTGCACATATCAACAAACTTTAATCGCACAAATGATGCTGGCATGTTCACCACCAAACACAAATCTCAAAAGTCTTTGAAGGAAACCTTTAGAGGCTATTTAGGTTCAAAGGTTCAACCAAACCACTGTGATGATTTAGAAAGAGACATTCCCATGTATATTTTGACAAATGATTCCTATACAGTCGGTCAGAAATCCTATCCTATCCGTATCCTATCCGAAAGTTACTATTACTCTTATGTTTTATGCATTGACTTTGAATATGTTATTTACAGTATATATTTATTGCCTAAAAGGGTGAGTGTGCGTAGGTGTGTGAATGAGGACACATTGTTAAGCATTTGGAGAAAGGTCCACGGAACATTCTGTGTGCATGTTGTAAATACTGAAACTCGAGTCATGATAGCTCATGAGCTCATACTAAGCATGTAGTCTAAGTGAAGCTGTTTACTGATAAACACACGTACATAGTCAACTGGGAGCCATATGAGTGATAATATGTGTGTGACAAGTTCAGTCCAATGGTACTTTGCCCCCTACAGATCAAAATGAACATTACAGCACCACATTCACACAGATGTTAGGCCACCTTTATACTCCAGAGTTAACACCTTTATGAAGCTCAGGCATATTAAACCTGCCATTCTAAATGACAGTGACAATAGAGGGCTTTATTAAAAAGGGGATTTTGTGGTTCCAGAGTCTAAGTCGAAGACACTTAAGTACGCTTATGCAAAGGCTTAAAGCAGGTGGATTTCTCTAGCCATTCAAATGTCTATGTTCTCATTGAAACTAATACAGACCCTGGCATGCCAAGTCCTGCAGCCAATTTCAGTAACTTGAGCTGTTTTCTACCAAAATCAAGAGCTATATATTATTATTTGGTTGGTTTCTCACTGGGCAATTGCTCTAGTTGTCTGAGTCCAACATTTAAAGCCCTTCACCCAACAGTCCAGATGTGTAACCGACTTCATTCTGTTCCTGAAACGTAATGAACCCTTAATCCAAAACTATGACTCTGCATTGGGATTAAATGACCAAAGCTGCTGTTGTTCTTTTAGGGAGGAAATCCAATTTCACCCACATTAGAGGTTAAATCACAGTGGGACTACTAGATTAGGGGTGATGGAAAGGATTTGTACTTCTCTGATGAACCTCTTTGTAAACTTATTACAAAAGCACCATAAATTGGTCAATATGGGTCATATCCTACTATTCTTTCGAAGTGGATTTGGAGAAATTCCTGTATTCTGTCGTGACAGCTTTCTTATGTGTTGAACTGTTGTACATAGAAACCTGATGACTCTAACCTGATGACAAGATGTAGAGTAGGCTCTCTGATAGAGCTTTTTTTTCCCAAACAGAATCTTGGATGTACTTTTCACAACATAGAGCGCTTCACAGAGCAGCGGATGGTTCAAGAACGGACGGAAGTATAGACAGAAACGAGACCGTTGGTCAGGGTTCAGCATGTGAGATGATTAAGTGCCGTTTTGTCTCAGAGTTGTTGCTAACTGAATCCTCCCCACCATGAAAACAAGCCATCGAACAACTGGCATCAGTAGGGGCCATGCATGCTCCCTTTCACACCAACCACGGTGAATCTTCTCAGAATGTGAACATCTCCAAGTAAAAGACAAAAAGAAGCTAAATATTCAAACAAAATGGTGCTAGTCACTGATGTTGGGACCCCCTGTCTACCCGTCCCTGCTTAAAGAGCCAGGAAAGTAAACACATATTTACAAGTTAACACATTTATTCATATATTTATGTAAATCTATTACAGAAATGTTTATTTCATACCCAGTTCATCTTCAGCCCTCTACTCAAGTCTATTATTATGGGATGCCTACTGTGTTTGTGGTATGGGGTGGTGGTATCCAAGGATACAGTATAAGCCAGGCACAAGAGGAGAAACGTGTAATGGGGCCTCACATTTGCAGCTTAAAGGTCGAGTCTGTGACAGCTGCTCATGCGGGCTGCCCTTCATCCCTCTCTACAATATCATCCATGTGTGTGTTTTCATCCTTTCCCCTCCACAAGTATGTAAACATTTTGTACTCAGTGGTTTGTATATGGAAAAGGAATGCATTGTACTCATACATTGTTTTCATGGTGATACAGAAAAGAATATGCTGTGTCTTGGTTCCTTTTTGAAAGGGATGTGTTAATAAACGCCGATGGAATAGGGGACGCTCTGGCTTGGGTTCATTTTCGTCTTCTCTCGTCCTCCCAAACTGTGAGTGTTTGGAACAGCTACTGTCTGAGGTAACAGTACTGGTCCTTCTGAAGAGAAGTGTTTAATCACAAAACTTGGACTGCTGTTTGTCTGGGACCAAAAATCCAGTAAACCCCTTTAGTTTCCACAGACAAAGTACCAAACCCTCCTCCCTCATGTCTGTCGTCACTTGATGACCCTGGAGGTCTTGATCTTCTGGATCTCCTTGGAGCTCAGGACCAGCATGCCGTTCTTGAACCGTCCCACCTGGCCCGTGGGGGCGGAGCTGCCTGAAGAAGACTTCCTCTTCTCGTCCCTGGAGAGGAGAGAAGGAGAGAGGAAGATAGGGAGAGAGAGTGGAGGAGTGGAGTGGTTATCATCAGGCCTTGGAATAACAAGGACTCTGTAGTTCACCCTGAAGATTATGCGTGTCGTGTAGCAACACTATCATGGGGTAGGGTTGTGAATGGTAGGGTAGTGGTAGGGCAGGATATGGTAGGGTTGGGTTGGGTAGGGTAGGATATGGTAGTGGAGGGGTAGGAAATGGTAGGATAGGATATGGTAAGGTAGGATACGGTAGAATATGGTAGGGTAAAGTGAGGTGGGGTAAGGTAATATAGGGTCAGGTGAGGCTCGTAAATCTCACCTAGGTTTACTCTTCTTTTTCTTCTTCTTCGGGTCCTGGGAAGCAGACAAGTTATTAAGACTCGAGGGAACATCAGTCTGACAGACATGAAGGGTTTACAGAATAACTAGTTCACGTCTTCAGATGTTGTTAGTCGAGACAAAGCCTGGAGTGTCAAACTGTCATGATGAAACAATAAGATGGTTGCATCAACTCACTGTCTGGACCTCTTCCCTGGCTTTCTGCTTCTTGTCCTTACTCATCTGCTGGTACAACTTGTAGTTCACATATTCCTTTTTAGGGGGCTAAAGGCAGAGGGGAAACAACATTGAGTGGCTTCTTAACCCAGGGAACACATCCTTTGGTTACGTCTGAATAGAGCAGAGTGGATTGAATGGCACAGGCGTGAGGAAGAGAGACACAGAGAGAGAGAGAGAGAGAGAGAGAGAGAGAGAGAGAGAGAGAGAGAGAGAGAGAGAGAGAGAGAGACAGACAGACGGACAGAGAGACAGAGAGACAGAGAGAGAGAGAGAGAGAGAGAGAGAGAGAGAGAGAAAGAGAGAGAGAGTATGTTCTCAGCTCCAATACCTTGGCTCCCAGCATGATGGCTCTCTCCTGTTCAAACATCCTCTGCTGCTCCTTCTTATACCCCGTGATCCCAAACCTGTGCACCTCTAAACGTGCCTGACACACACGGACGCACACACATATCTTAATAAGTTTATATCATATCTGTATTTCTAATACATATCACAAAGCCTTAAAACAATGAACAGAAAGAGCCAGAGACGAGATGAACCACTAGATGGGGGAAACGTGATTACGGATCTGTTACCTTTTCTAAACTGAATTCTTCCAACAACTCCGGCTGTTTCTCGTTTGTTTTGGATTTCTGAAAGAGAGGGTGGAACGGTTGGGGATGCAGTGGTTCTGACAGGAGACACAGAAATAAAACATTCTGGCTGAGGGGGGGGGGGGGGGGGGAAGAGACTGAAGAAAGAGAGAAAACTGGCATTTACATCAGCCTCAAGGGTGGTACGAAATGTCAATCTATACATGATGCAAGCTATATGAAATCAATGTCTTTGGGCTGATTGTGGTCCGTTCAGAACACTGGTGGTAAATGAAGCAGAATTATTTAAGACTGAGGCTCTTATGCATATTCAATCAAACCGTACAACAATATTATTGTGACAACGTGATTGCTGCTGGTGCTTTGCTGGGTATATTTATAGGACTGAGCTGAGTAGGATGACAAAGTGGAAGGAAGAACTGTGTGTGTGTCTGTGTGTGTATTCGTCTTCCAATAGAAACTGCTGTGATTCAAATAGAATCTGATTTGTATAGCTTCTTTAATGCAATGGCACAGAGGACTTCACATATGGCCACAGACCTATAGGCTGTGAGCACCAAAAACCAACTTAAAACCTCCAGGAGGTCAAGGAAAGGCTCAGAGCGAAAACATGAAGAAACGTCGGGAAGAGAAAACATTCATCTTCTTTTCTTTAAACATGCCAATATCGGTGTCCCAAAATGGCCACCCTTTTTGTTACTGTACAGTTTTATATTTCACTGTAGGGGTGACTACTAATACCATGACCTCCCCAATCGACCAATAACAAATCAGACTATGGTTATTATGACCCAGAGCCATAGAAAAAGAGAGTGGCGACACGCTTTGATCTCGCCGACACGTGATCACGTGGTTCATGTAGCTCGCTGTAGTTCCAAAAAGCCCCACTGCTGTCAACTTTTTTGAATGGTTTTCAATGGAGCTGGCAAACGGAAGTCGCTTTCTCAGGCAAATTACGAATGAAACAGGCTCAGTTGAAGAAATCCGATATTCTGGCTATCTTCAGCTGACTCTTATCTACATTAGGCAGTCCTCGCTGACGTTTTTGGTGAACAATGGAGTGAACTACAACATGTGTGAACACTCACTGCCAGTGAAACGCAGGAAAAAAGCTAGAGCTTTTTTGTCACGTGGTTCCGGTAGCTCGCTGTAGTTAAATGAAATAGTGATGGGAAGTTCGGTTCTTTTTGCTGATTCGGTTCTTTGAATCTCGTTCAGTAAAATGAACGAATCTTTTTTCGAGTCATTTGTTCATTTCAGGGGGGGGGGGGGGGGGGGGGGGGGGGTTGGGGGCTATACGTCCACTGCAAAGGACGTATAGCCCCTATACGTCCACTGTAGGTTAGTGCATGACATGTGCACCAGCAAATACTATTTCAAAATAAATTCCTGCATTAAAATAATGTATCATGAGGTTGTATGATTTGGTCATGTATTATCACACTAGCATTTAATTATCACGTCAAACAATTACACTGCACTAAACTGTAAGTGTAAATGTAAAGTGAAAATAACAAAACCAGTCAGTATGATGACTTGAGCGAATATCATTCATTCACGTCTTACTAAAACAGCGGCCACGCGAAAGGGAATAAGGAAACTGTTTCCTCTACTAAAAAATACAATGCGGGTCACGTGAAAAAAGGATCCAAAGACTCGTAGAAAGACCGAGTCGGGGAAGGAACTAATCATTCGTTTCCTCTAGCTACAGAGCCTATGCAGGTCACGTGAAAAATGATCCAAAGACTCGTAGAAAAACCGAGTCGGGAAAGGAACGAATCGTTCGTTTCCTCTAGCTACAGAGCCTATGCAGGTCACGTGAAAAATGATCCAAAGACTCGTAGAAAGACCGAGTCGGGAAAGGAACGAATCGTTCGTTTCCTCTAGCTACAGAGCCTATGCAGGTCACGTGAAAAATGATCCAAAGACTCGTAGAAAGACCGAGTCGGGAAATGAACGAATCACTCGTTGAGAGGACTCGTTACTCCCGAGTCCTTATAAGAATTCGTTCAAAATGAACGAATCGTTCACGAACGACACATCACTAAAATGAAAACCCACTGCTGTCTGTCAACGTGTTTGAATGGTTTTCGGCGGGACCGACAGCAGCACCATCTCGATTCACGGATATTTTCGGTATATTAACACAATATCAATTGGTTACTGGTGTGTTGTATCATGTATGTATGCTACTTTATTAACATGTATGTATAACATTAACTTATAATGCATAACGCAATATTGTGAAGCAGAGCTGGAAATGGCTATGCTAGCCTACATTGTTCCACTTAACGTTTAACCTTCGACTGTTGAAGTAAATGGGATTTGTTCAACTTTTTTTTTCTTAATCAGCCCACTTACAATTTACCACATTAACAACACGTTTGTACTTGATGCAAGTTGAATCTAACCATGATCACCGGCAACTGTTCAATAGAAAAAAATTGAACAGAATATACAAGGCAACCAACTGCAATTCAATAAAACATTTTATTGTACAATATGTCCAGTGTTCTTCCACTCCTTTTGTTTGTAGTGAGCAGGTGATCTTAATGTCTGCTTTTCACAAAACTTAGACCGCAGTAGTAGATGCATCTATTTGAGCTAACTAACTAGCTAGCTATTGAGTGGACCTGAAATTCCTGCCGAGTGTTGCTGGACGATAGGGGACCCAAAGCTTTAATCTGCAATTCATTGTTGCTAGCTATAATCAGATGTACTATAGGCTAATAAGAGCAGATTCTGTAAACTGTGTATGCCAAAGAACACCAATAACTTGAACTAATTTGACAGACTATAAACCAACGAACTTCTGGTTGATACACATGCTCTTTAGCTAGCTACAGTAAAAGTGTTGCATAGCTCTACTATAGTCTAGCGCAAACTGCATTTAGAATCTAACAAGCTATAATCTAACAGCCATAATCTTACAATACATTTTCTCTACAGCTGGCTATATGAAATACTACTAATAACAATTGATATGTGGTGGTTGAAATATGAAAAAATGCAGGATTTTCATCAATTTACCAGCTCACTTGCTTCGGACCCCATAAGCCATATTTGGCTCTAACAGCTCTAACTGCATTTAGAATCTAACAAGCTATAATCTTACGAAAATGTTTATCTTAAGTTGGCCATATGAAATACTACTCATAACAATTGATATGTGGTGGTTGAAATATGAAAAAATGCATGATTTTCATCAATTTACCAGCTAACTTACTTCGTAGACACTGAAAATGAATGGGGTTCAACGGTGGAAAATACAATGTTTGGAACTATAGGTTGCATGAGACACGCTTAACTTCCGCATTCCTCGATAACAATGGGAGTCTATGGAAGTGTCGCAACTCTCTTTTTCTATGGCTCTGTTATGACCTACCTCATTTATCTCAGGTGACGCTACAGGTACCACGCGACTCTTCTTTGTCATGAATTTCTTCATGGGGTCCTGGAAGGTCACCACTTCTACTCCTGGCGGATGATGTTGATTGTCGGACTCTGTTTTCGTTACGTCGGAGCAGGTTCCTGAACCGTCCTGGTGCTGTGCTTCCTCAAGAAGACTGTCCTCATCTGCACATGCTTCTTTCCCCTCTTCCGCGGATCTTTTCCGTTTATTTTTCTGTGATTTGTTTTTGTGATTTGTTTTTGTGATTTGTCCATCACCTAAAACAATGAGATACATGTACAATGCTTATCAATGACCACCATGTTAGCGCCAATACTAATGTCATCGCAACAAGCACTGTACCGACTCGTCTCGTCATGTCTAGCCTCACGGTACTCTATATACTGCCTCTGACTTCTCATCAAATCGTTTAGTGCTAATTGTTTGCTAGGTTATTCCCAGAATACGGTTATCAGTTGTGCATGTTCAGAAGTCAGAAAACAAACCAATATTGCAGGACGGGATTAAGAAGACAAGACATAATTTAGCTTGTAGCAAGCTAACTAACGAGACGCATGCATACGAAACTGCCTGCCATATTAGCACTAGCTAGCTAGTTAAGATGCATTCAATTAATTTAACGCTATAAGGCATGGTAAACTTATCCAGCTACCCAAAGCATTAAATCGCGGTAGGCTTCTTCTGATAAGATTGTCAACGAGTTAATCACGAACAACAGTTTGTTTACATGCTAGTGCCGGGTGAGTGAAGCTAGCTCTAACTTTAGTAATGCTAGCTAGTTAGCTCCTTTTTGTGCTCACCAAAATCATACAGAGTGTTTAGGACATCGTCAAGATAGGACTGATCCAAGTCCTCTTCGTTTTCGTTATTCATTTCAATCAATCGACACTGTAGCGGATAAGAAATTAAGTTTGTAGGAGTAAATTGGTTAACTACTGTAATAACCTGTTTGACTGACTGATCCCACGTGGGGAAACGCGATAGAAAATTCAGGAGACAAAATGTAGTTTAGCGGTTACCGTAGTTACACTTATTGTACAAACAAGGAAGTCAAATACAGCACCACCCATGTGAGATTTTTTTTCGATTGATTTTTTTTAAAGCGGAATTTATTCCGTATCAGTCGACAACACATACATGCAGCTTCCACGTTTTTATACATTTTTGTGAGGAATGGCTTCAAATTCTCTTTATTCGGTATGTATCCTTTGCAAACTTGACACCAAGCTGGCTCGTTTCTAGCTACGGTAACCCACCACCGGCTGCCCAACCCACAAATAGTTTGACACTTTTGACTCTTTTCAGAAAATGAGTTATAAGTAAGGGAACGAGCATAGTGGTATTTTATATACAGGTACATGCAACTATATTGTAGCTTAGTTTTGTTATGGCATACATATATTGCCTTGTGGTAGCTAGGTGACCTTAGCCACATAATTGCACAATACATTACATTTTTACATTTATTCATTTAGCACATTGTGCATTGTCTGCTCAGCAAAGGGACCCCGTGCTGAAAAAGAGGGATGACTTCGAAGACATTTTGGAGGAGCGGAGGAACTCAAGCGATATGAGATATGTTTTGAAATGCTACGCGCCCCCACTGTATAAAGGCGTGACGCCCTGCACAGCCAGCAAGCTAAAGGACATCGTCCTTCATTCTGATCAGCTCCGCTATGTCATCAATCAGGTAATCTTACCCTTGTTTATTCAGTCAACGCAGCGTCAGATACTGATTGTCAAGTGTGCCACGTTTTAGTTTGCCAAGGGAGTTCAGGCTCAGTTTAGTCTACAGCTAAGAGAACAGGGTCACACAAGCCCTTGAGAGACATTGATGCGGTTATCTGTATCTCTTGGATGCGAGAGAGAAAACAACATGATCAAGGTCACTGTCTCCTATTCATTGTTGGATGGCTGCGTGCGTCTAGCTGTCCAGGGAGACTGGCGAGGAGCGTGAGCTCATCCAGGAGGAGGCCTCGGCCATCTTGGATGAAATGGCTCATCGCCAGCAGATCAGCACTGTCAGGTTCTTAGCCTACACGCTCACCAAGGCCTTCAAGATCATCTTCCAGAACATCCAGGTCAACGAGGATGGCATCCAGAGGGTGAGTCTGCAGTCGTGTGAACGAAGACACACACACACACATACATACACACACGCTCACACACGCTCACACACACCTACACACTCACTCCCTCTCTCCCCGCCCTCCTAGCTGCAGCAGGCCATCCAGGAACACCCAGTAGTCCTCCTGCCCAGTCACCGTAGTTACATGGACTTCCTGCTGATGTCATACATCCTGTTCACCTACGACCTCACACTTCCGGTCATCGCGGCCGGGATGGGTACGCATTCCATTTTGGACTTGGACCGAGTTGGACGTTGTACTTCAATATGGTTATGCCCTGTTATTGTTTTTCCTGTAGATTTCATGGGAATGAAGTTCATAGGAGAGATGCTGCGGATGTCGGGGGCGTTCTTCCTCCGCCGCTCGTTCGGAGGAGACAGGCTGTACTGGGCTGTGTTCTCTGAGTACGTCAAGACCATGCTGAGGGTGCGTTCACAGCCGTTGCACAGTGCCAAGCTGTTGCGCAACGAGTCACTCTTAAAAAAGTTCTTCATTCTTCCTCAATTTTTTCTAGAACTAAACCAAATTCTGACATTGAAGTGCCAGGTGGAACTCTTTTTATTTGTGTTTCAGAGTGGATATGCACCAATCGAGTTCTTCCTAGAAGGAACCAGAAGCCGAACGTCCAAGTCCCTCACACCAAAATTAGGTAGGGGGAACATCACCATGGAGACCAGTTGAGAGAAGCTGTTCTGAGCCCATACAACCAGACTCCTCACTGCACACAGTCAGTGTTTACCAGCTAGCTGAAGCAGGCTGAGGGAGTACAATCCCCCTCTCCCTCAGTCGTACCTGTCAGTCTTCCTACTGGAGGTCACTGCTGACCTGGCCTGCTGTTTTGCTGAGGGAAGCACTTTTCTTGTTTTGGAAAAAAAAAAAGAAAATCCCAGCGTGCAGGGGGGTGGCAGGAGCTGGCATTTGTGCTGGCGTTGCTGTTGAACACTCTGGGGAGAGGCGCCACATTGCCTCTGCCTCTGTACGCCTCCGTCTTCCACCCGAGGCACAGATGGCGGAGCGCTCATTTACTTTACCACATTTCCCCCTCAGAATGATAGTGTGGTTGTAAGACCTGAGGTAAATGCATAAAAAAAAGCTCAATTTTGCTATGCCCGGAGAAGCTGGTGTTGAGCAGAACAGCCGTGTCCACATCCACACAATGCTCTGTGGTAGAAATGGACGGATGAAGGAACGGATTAATGAAAAGAGTCAAAAGCAGATGTAGGGATGAAGGAAGTATGGTCGAAGGCTTTTATCCATCCTCAGCATGGCATTGTTCTCCTTTCTTTCCAGGTCTGCTGAACATAGTGATGGAGCCCTTCTTCAAGGGTGAGGTGTTTGACGTCAGCCTGGTTCCGGTCAGCATCAGCTACGAGAGGATCATGGAGGAGACTTTGTATGCCCGGGAGCTTCTGGGCGTGCCCAAACCCAAGGAGTCCACCTCCGTGAGTCTTCCCATTGGCTCTGATCCTGTCAGTCAAATAACAGACAACCTATCACAGGATCCTGTTCACGCCCTCCTATGTATTCGCCCATTCACTGTCATGTTTGTCTGCTCATCCACCCACCCACTTATGTATTGGTACCTCCATTCTTAGCTTGCGTGTGTTTTGCCCCCCAGGGTCTGCTGAAAGCCCGCAATGTCCTTAGCGAGGACTACGGCAGCATCCATGTCTACTTTGGCCAGCCAGTCTCAGTCAGAAGTCTGGCTCACAGCAGAGTCAACCGAGCCGAGTACAACTTTCTACCCAGGTACACACCCTAACCCTCGCAGGGCCCCAATGAAAAGATGTTTAATGGTGAGTCCTTTGGTTCCCCCATTGACCCCACACCTTCCGTTTCAGACACATTCCCAGAAGGCCGAGCAGGGAGGCCCAGGCGTTGGTGAACGACGCGGCTTATCAAGTCGTGCGTCTGCAGGAGGAGAACATGGTTCTGAAGCCCTGGGTTCTGATGGCCCTGTTGCTGCTCCAAAACCAGAACCACGCCACAGACCAGGACCAGGGCATGGAGCTGGAGCTGCTAACGGAACAGAGCCTGTGGCTCAGACACTTGGCCCGGGAATACGGGGCCTTCCTGGACTGGCCTGGTACACACACACACACACACACTCACTCACTCACTCACTCACTCACTCACTCACTCACTCACTCACTCACTCACTCTAGGTTGAGGTGGTAATTGTGTTTGAACCAATAGCATTTTATATCAAGTTGCCTTTGATGTGAGGAAGACTTAGTGGTATACATGTAGGTCTCTCTGTCCTCCAAACCCATTCACACATCCTGTTGAGGCGGGAATGTTGCACCTTTATGCCGCTTTGCAGTTCTGTATGAAAGGTGCGGACACGGAATGGGGAGGTCACTGTTGTACTGGAAATAAGCCCTCTGTACTCCCCGCCCCCTTCTCCAGACCATGTCCCTCCAGCCACGGTGGTCACCTCCAGCCTGGCTCTCCACAAAGGCCTGGCGTGTGTGTCCGGAGGCCGCGTGAGGCTGCTGGAGGCAGGCTCCTCTCCCTCCTCGGCCAGCCCGGAGGAGAGCCTCTTCTCCCGGGCCGTGGGCATGCTGGCCTGCACCTCCTACAGGAACCAGGTCCTCCACATCTTCCTCAGGCCAGCCCTGCTGGCCACAGCCATGCACACGGCCAACTCCACCAAGAAAGGTGAGCGATTTGTTTCACGGAAATGTTCCCCCGAATCTGGTCGAGTTGTCTGGAGAGTAGTCTTAGTCGTCTAGTCTGAGGTGTTTTTGGGGGGTTATAAAAAGGCTTCTTCCTCAGAGCCTGTCTAACTCCACCTTGTCTGTTCTCAGAGGACGTCTACAACGGCTTCAGCTTCCTCAGGAACATCCTCTCCAACGAGTTCATCCTCTGTCCTGGAGACACGGTGCAGGTACGAGCAGAAACCCGTCCAGACGGCATTGTCTAGACAGTAGTGTTTTTTTCTTTCCCCTCCCGGTTCATTTATCAGTCAGTCAATACAGGAAGTAGTATGCAGGTGAAGTCGTGGTGAATGTGTTCCGTGCCGTGCAGGACTTCGAGGAGGCGTGCTATCTGCTGGTGAAGACCGGGGCTGTGCAGGTGCTCCACGATGATCTGCTGGGGACCGACAGGGGAAGGGACACGCTGTCCTTCCTCGTGGCTGTCCTGGAGCCTTTCATTCAGGGATACCAGGTACACACACACACACACCCTTAGACAGGGATACCAGGCACACACACACACAGACACAGCCTTAGACAGGGATAGCAGGTGGGCTGTGTACGGTCTACACCCCCCCCCCTTCCAGGGCCAGTTTAACCGGCAGTTTATGTGTCATTGGTGTCCTGAAGGTGGTGTGTCAGTTCCTGTGTGAGGAGGCAGTGGAGGGGCTGACGGAGAAAGAGCTTGTCCCGGCCGTCAGGAGTTTTGCTGTCAAGCTCATCCTAGCAGGTAGGTGAACTCCACCTCGCTTGTTCGCACGCTCGCTCACTCGCACAATGAAGGTTGTGAACGACCGGGCGCGTGTGTGCACGTCCACAGGCAGTCTGAGGTGCTACGAGGTGTTGTCGTCGGACCTGCATAAAAACGCCCTGGCGGCTCTACTGCGCATGGGGGCGGTACAGAAGGTCAAAGGGTAAGAGCACATGCACCAGCCCGCTGACCGTTAAGAGGGACGAACCGTTACTCACTTAAATCCATATTCCGAAATGGTTGGGATGAATGAGAGGGTGTCTTGACTCCTACGAATAAAGGTTTGACTTGGTTGAATGTGAACCGGGATGGGATCCGAACCCACGTTAGAGAGGTATAAACTGTATTTTTGATTGGCGGGAGTGTTTGGTTCATGAATCTTCTGCTTCTATGTCTCAGAGCTGACCAGGTGACCCTGAAGGTGAACAAGATGGCGGTGAACTCACTAGAAGACACGTTGGGTAAGAGACTGCTAGCTATTGAAGCACACACAAGGCTATGGTAGACCATGGATGTACGATGGGCGTGCTTTGGTCCCAGGCATTAGGTGCAGAGAAAATCAAACAGTAGATAGGATGATTTGTCATGACTAACCCAGTAATTGTAATTGTACAGAGGTCGGAACTACAAGAGGGTATGTTGTATAAGTAGATGGCTTTACACTAGTCTGTTTTGCTAGATCTGTTCTGCTGTCTTCTTGTTTCTATCTTGCTACCCTGTTATCAAGATTACAACATCTGTTCCAGTTAAACTTAAGTTTCCGGTGTTTGTTTTCTAGTTTTCTTTGATGTTGCTGAGAAGCACCTTGATAGCTAGCTAGCCAGCTAGTTAGCTAACTCACCATGGGCTTTCCCAACACAACAGTTGTTTTTATATTTTGTTTTGTTTCAGTTTTTCTTAACCCCCGCCTTCTCTCTCTCTTTGCACCCTTCATTCCTTTTCTCGTCTCTCCTTTCCTCTCTCGCTCTCTCTCTCTCTATCTTTTTCTCTCTTTCTCACTCACCCAGGAGGAAAACTTTGCGCTCAGAAAGCTGTCCTCGCTCGCCTCTAACTGTCGTCCTCACCGGGGCCGATGGAAAGACTGGAGAGCATGTCTTCTGGCTTCATTAGCATATGAAGCTGAGCGTTCCAGAAGCTTCTGCATTCCACCGCTGGGGCCGACTACAAAGGCTGCCGTCTGACATCTGCTAGCGGGGACTTCACACACCTGCCACGTGGAGCTCTCCTCTCACAAGGAGAGGTTTCCGACGGTTAACACCTCAGAAAGTTTCTGATGTCTCCAGGCCCCCAACTAAACTCTTGTGTCTCTCTTCAGAAACCTTTTGAATCCGATCTGACGCTGCCAACTCGAGTCTTGAAGTATCTGGTTTTGATTAACGTGCGTGATGTAATACGTTGTGGCGTGTGTCAAATGTTCTAACTGCTTGGACTCCGGCTCTGTCTACTGCTGTTTGTTACAACAAAAATAGAGGTCTGCTTTAGATAACAATGTTTAATAGGTTTTGTTTGCACTTTTGTATAAATCAACGTATATGTTTGCACGGTGATGTGGACCTGGGTCTGTCGAATGATGTTCCTATCTATAGTTCTATATTCCCCTTTTGTAAAGAGAATTGTTACCTTTGTAGTTTTTTGGGGGTTAAAAATGACCCGAAAAGAGGATTGGATTATGTTATTAAGTGGGTGATAGTAGTCTATTTATATTAACGCTGGGTAAATGGAGCATTAACCATTTCAGATATTGTATTTTAACATTACAATCTATCACAAAGGATTCAATGAAGTCAAAAGTGGACCTGAACCACCTACGAACCAAGCCAAAAGAGGTGGAGGTGGATTTGACGAGCCAACTGTCTGTTACCAAGGATTTCCCTTAACCGTGTTGTCATCGAGCAAGACCCATGTTTCCTGTGGCGTGCTGTGTTTACGGCTCGTCCCATCCCCTCAGCTACAGACTCTCAGCAGCATATCTAACGCCAAAGTGTTTCGCTGTCGCTTAACCGAAGGATCCTTTTGAAGATGTTGAACACAGTCATTATTGGACACACTACAGCTTACCTGGACGACTTTTGTCCTATGCAACACCTAGTGTTAGCGACTGAGGTCCTGGCTGTTGACGCCTAATTGTTTACACAAACCAACAAACTAACAGGAAGTTATCGACTATATGGGTGAGTGGAAGTTTCTGATGCCAAGGGCAGCAGATACACAGCCACTCACTGTTCTGGCCAAAGCATTCTTACTGTCTGTTGCCTGTATGTAGACTGTGTTGATGTACTGACTGTTTTGGAGTATTGGTTAAATACTTTACCATTGGTGACTGTCCTTGTGGTGAGTCACAACAAAGCTATCTGAAGGTTTCGCTGTGAAGACCTGTGACGATCCTGAGGTCTACACTTGGAATCTTCTGACTGGTGTGTATCAGGTCAATAAAGGATTTTTTGAAGTATCATGGCTGGTCGTGTGTGTGTCTGCTTCTCTGCTCAAGATGCTCTGGAGCCACAGTCCTTACTATCTGTATTCACGATCAGGCTTTTGTCATCTTTTATTAAAATTCATGGATTGGTAATCCATTTATCTGGTGCGAAGGATTTATTTTCAAAATCATTGACCGTGAAACCCTAAAGCGTCTTTGTGAACCGCTGGTGGAATATGTCCTAAACAGCCATACAACGACTGTCTCTGTCACTTACAACGTTCCCCCGTCATGTAACTCTGGCTCACCTCTAGGTGGAAGTGTAGCTCTTCGAATGCATCCACTCTCGTCCCTCCTCTTCCTCTCTCCCACTCTCCTCCTTCCCCTCCTCCTTGCGGACAGGCAGGTCGCTTAACAACAGCAGCATTGCTAATTCGATTGTCTTCCGCCTGGGCTGCTGAGTAAAACCCCTGCAGTTAGACAGACAAGCAGGTAGATGTACAAATATACAGGCAGGGAAACAGGCAGACAGGCATGCAGAGGGATAAATATACAGGTAGGAAAACAGGTAGGCAGGCAGGCAGACAAATGGACTGGCAAGCAAAAAAGCAGGCAGGCGGGTAGGTAGGTAGGTATACAAGCAAGAAGGTGTAGGCAGGCAGTGGCGGGGAGGCGGGGGGGCTGGGGTAGAGGCTGAGGCAGGTCTAACTCTGCTCCCTGTTCCTCCTCTCCATCCATCTCCAGCTGAAGGATGGCTACAGCTTTATCAGCACTTTGTGTGTGGCTCCTGACATGCTTTATTTAAGGGGGCATGAACCAGATTAACTGTTCTCAACTGGGGGTATAGCCTTCCGTAAAGGCGTGTGTGTGCGTGTTTGTGAGTGTGCGTGTGGACAGAAATGCAGTTTCAGTGCTATTGTTTTCCTCCTGATATGAGCAGTTTTGAGTCCCTTGTCAAGTCCCCCCCCCCCCCTCACGTCTCGCCCCTCAGTCCCCATCTCTACCCTCCCCTCTCTTAACACCTTGTTTTCCAAAGCCCCACACACACACACACACACCACACACATCCAGGGATGTCCTGTCATGCTGAAGACACTGTGTGAACTCTCACCAGGGAGTGGATCCATTAGCACTCATTTCATCTTACACCCTCCACCTCCCGCCTTCCCTCTCTGCCGTGTGTGGGGGGTGTTTTCTGTGTGTGAGAGAAAAAAAAGTGCATGTGTGTTAAAGAGAGATAAGAAGCATTTGTGTGTGTGCGGAGAGCAAGAAAAAGACAAACCGACTGTGCTTGCGGTGTGTGAGAAAGTGAGCGTGTGTTTGTGTGTGTTTCTCCGGCGCTGTGGGATTTCTGGAGCTGCCAGTTCTGACAGGTAAATAAATAATAATCCTGTGATGGCGACCGCATCGCAGTGACAGCCAGAGGAAGATTTAATCAAATCCAATAGGATCTAATTGAGGTGGTGAGCCGGAACCAGACCAACCCCCCGGAGAGCCATCAGTCTCTATTTCTGTCCTTCTCTCTGAGGAACACATCATCTCTGAAAGAAGAAAGTCTTTGGTAAACGAATAGGTCTGCCAGGGTGAGTATTGGCTCTCCAGCTCCTTGTCTCTTTCCACATTAATTTCCTTGTCTCCTAAAAGCTCTCAGTTGCAGTTGACCAGTAAGACACCTAGGTCCTCCTTCAAGAGTAAGTACAGGGTTAATGAATTCGATTTCAGTCCGATCACTGGAATGTTCTGCAACATGAGTTGTTGGTGTGTCTACTTACATTTAATATATGGCTCACAGTAATGGAAAAGTATTTGTCATTAGCTAAAGCTTTTAGCTTGTTGCTCAAAAGCTAATTAATGTTCTCAAGGAAAAAGGGGATATATTTTGTTGACGCAAAGCAATGAGCAAGCACCGAATGAAAAATTGGTTTCTTCTTTCTTCAAGCTGTGAAAGGTCTGTTCTCCTGGTTATTAGGCAGAACCCGCCCTACTTCTGTTCTTCTGTATTGTCTCTCTGTACCCCCTCAGGTGACTGTCATCGTCTCCCTGTGTTCTACCTGAGAGAAAAAAGAAAGAGAGACACAAAGAGATGAAGGATCACAGGACTGCCTGCTCCTCTCTCGCCTCCTTCCCCCTTTCTTCCTCTCCTCCTCTCCACCTCCGAACCAGCCTGTAGAATGATATGAAACGAAACGACTGTGTGGTGCACGATACCTCCATTCTCTGCATGGCTATTAAGTTGAGAAAAAACATTGTTGGTCCCCATGGTGTTGGTTCTAGTATTTTCCACTAAAAGTCACATAGGCCACGGTCCTATTTCCTTTTCCAGTCAGTGCTATCTACTCCGACACCAAGTCCTTCTAATAAGCCCCCTGCTCTCTATCTCTGGGCACCGCGGATGCAAGACGACACAAATAATCCAAAAGCAATTGGAACAACCCCCGAAAATGATGAGTCAGGCCATTTCCATTTCAGGTTATGCATTATTAGAACACTGACTCTGGGCATGCAACCTGAAACATCCCTCTCTCTCTCATTTCATTCTCTCTCTCTCTCTCTCTCTCTCTCTCTCTCTCTCTCTCTCTCTCTCTCTCTCTCTTTCTCTCTCTCTCTCTCTCTCTCTCTCTCTCTCTCTCTCTCTCTCTCTCTCTCTCTCTCTGTCTCTCTCTCTCTCTCTCTCTCTCTGTATCTCTCTCTCTCTTTCTATCTCTCTATCTCTCTGGGAAAAGGACGCATATGGGGAAGTGAAACACACACGCTTACACACAAGCATGCACACACACACTCATGTAGATATATTCTTCTTTGAGAGACTTTTTACTCTTGACGCGCTGGCACACACACACACACAAACACACAA